>NW_026733269.1:0-82969 GCF_028476545.2 Physella acuta
AATCCACCCCCGTCTTGTCAACATTAAATCAACTTTGAATCAACATCAAAGCAACTTTTAAACAACTTTTAATCAACTTGAAAGCTATTTTAGAGCTTAGAGAAACCATCAGAGTTTCTTCCAGGCATCTCTTCGGCTTAGCCCCCCCCCCCAACCCCCGAAAAAAAATTTTACCGCCCCCCCCCCCCCCCGAACGAAATGAAATTTAATATAATTTATATAGAAAATATATACTTTTAACAGTGTCCGCCCCCCCCCCCACCCCGAAGAAAGTCTACCGCCCCCACCCCCCCCCGAAAATTTCAAGTGCCCCCCCCCCCCCCCCGGAGAAAAAAAGTCTAGAAGAAACACCGAGAACCATTGACAAGTCCTTAGAGTGACCTAACAGAATAGACGCGTAACAAAATGACAGAAGGCCACACAACAGAACTCCCAGACACAACCAATGAAACGGGCCCAAACTTGCTTCATTATCAACCGTTCTTCAAGTGAAACAAACCATTGAAAACTTTCAATATCCAACCGTCTTCAAGTGTTTGTCTCAGTTAGTTCCCCTTCCGGTAACCGGAAACATGACGTCATTACATGGAACAGAGTGTCGAGTGCCAGTGACGTGGACAGTGAAGCCTCGAGTTGAACTCGACGTAATGTGACGTCATATGATTTAGTCCATGCCAACATGCTAGAGGGTGGGTGGAGGCGTGGGGTGGGGCTGGTGGAGGTATGGGGGGTGGGAGTAGATCATCGTAATACAAAACGCTAGAAACAAGCAAGTAAGCTGAAGACAATGTGCTTGTAATCAACTTCAATCCCACACCTCCACCCCCACCCCCCCCCCCCACACACACACACACCCAAACCACCACACAACGACATGATTTGTTCAAGCGTACAGCAGATATAGCAGGTAGAGCAGGTACAGCAGGTAGAGCAGGCTATAGCAGGTACAGCAGGTAGAGCAGGTACAGCAAGGGTACATCAGGTACAGCAGATACAGCAGGTACAGCAGGTAGAGCAGGTACAGCAGGTACAGCAGGTACAGCAGGTACAGCAGGTACAGCAGGTAGAGCAGGTACAGCACGTAGAGCAGGTACAGGCACGTAGAGCAGGTGAGCAGGTACAAGCAATTCTCATCAGATTCTTTAACCAACTGCTTGCGATTAATTAAAGCAGGTAAAAAAAGTCTTCACTAAAAAAAATTTTCCCATCCTATTGAATGACGTCATGTCCATTCTTCAGGTGTAATCTGACCTATATAGTTCCAGGTGAGGGGTGGCAGATAATGAGTCATCAACAGCCTACCCAAACAAGAATAAGTCTGCCGTGCTATACATGGACTTGTAAGCTGAATTGATGTCGGTGTTGACATAGGCTACAGAATAAGAAATACGGCAATACATAGAATAAGATTTTTCCCAATGTTTCTGAATGTGTGTTATGTTATAGCTTTGACGAGATAGGTCGACCTAGACACTGAAATAATGGAACAACGCTTCATCTTATAGCTTTGACGAGATAGGGTCGGCCTAGACACTGAAATAATGGAATGACGCTTCATCTTATAGCTTTGACGAGATAGGTCGGCCTAGACACTGAAATAATGGAACGACGCTTCATCTTATAGGCTTTGACGAGATAGGTCGGCCTAGCTACTGAAATAATGGAATGACGCTAACGTTATAGCTTTGACGAGATTGGCTACTCAACAAACTAACATCAGCAGTTCGTTAATCGAGACACAACTGACCATCGTCCATCAGAGATTGGGGGAGAACGTTTTTTGGATGTTTTTTTTTCAACTCTCCACCCAACAATTGTACTAAATTACATTTGCCAATCCCTTGTATGCTGTTACATTTTTCACCTTCCCACGACCTTGACCTCGATTTGTTTCAATTTTTTAGTGGGATTTATATCGAGTTAATTCCAAAGATCACCGGGGGCTGGTACTGTATAATTTTATGGGTTTTTGGTTTCTAGGTCAGGTCTGTGGTTTATAACTATCACCCCCACCCCCACTGTTCTAGCCCCTTAAATAAAGTTACATCATCGCCAGCACATAACTAAAGGAATTGACGTCTGCCAACTGGTTACACTTGTGGTGGCGCTAGTTTGTGGACTCACGGTGCAGGAGTGATGTCTGTCAACGTGCTCAACTATCACGTGACTCACACTTCCTCATAAGACGTGTTCTCCAGCAGCGGTTGGATTCTGATTAATTAATTAGTTAGTTAGCGCTTGTTTGATGGTTCTTGTCAGATAGGTCAACAATGGCCAACTGTGGTCAGGTGTTGTCAGGTGTTGTCAGGTGTGGTCAGATGTGGTCAATTGTGGTCAACTGTGGTCAGATTGTGGTCATGTGTTTGTCAGGTATGGTCAACTGTGGTTCAGATGTGGTCAGGTGTGGTCAATTGTGGTCAAATATGTTCAGATGTGGTCAGATGTAGTCAACTGTGGACAGATGTGGTCAATTGTGGTCCGTTGTGGTCAGATGTGGTTAATAGTGGTCAGATGTGGTCAATTGTGGTCAATTGTGGTCAGGTGAGTTCAGATGTGGTCAGGTGTGGCCAGATGTGGTTAGATGTGGTCAGATGAGGTCAAATATGTTCAGATGTGGTCAATTTTTGTCAATTGTGGTCATCTGTGGTCAACTGTAGTCAACTGTGGTCAACTGTGGTCAGATGTGGTCAGATGTGGTCAACTGTGGTCAGATGTGGTCAATTGTGGTCAATTGTGGTCAATTGTGGTCAATTTTGGTCAATTTTGGTCAATTGTGGCCCACTGTGGTCAGGTGTTGTCAGGTGTTTGTCAGGTGTGGTCAGGTGTGGTCAAATGTGGTCAAATGTGGTCAGATGTGGTCAGATGTGGTCAGGTGTGTCAACTGTGGTCAGATGTGGTCAATTGTGGTCAATTGTGGTCAATTGTGGGTCAACTGTGTCAGATGTGGTCAGATGTGGTCAACTGTGGTCAGATGTGGTCAACTGTGGTCAACTGTAAGCAATAGTAGTCAACTGGGGTCATCTATGGTTATCTAAGGTCAACTATGGCCAATATACTTCAATACACATATGCCAACTGTCCCTGACTGTAGCTGAGTGCTCTAACACTCGGCCACACATTGCAAGAAAAACGACAGCTAGAAGGTAAATTAGCCAAAACAAGAACAGGGACGACGATAAACGACACGAGGCAATAAAGTTGACAAATTTACGAACCAGTGGAAACTTTCTACCCACTGCAGTTCTGACCTTCACTGCAGAACTTAATTGGTCAGATTGCTATTGGCTGATCTACCGGGGTGTATGCTCAAGGCAAACGTAGACATTGTCAAGTATTTAGTGGAAAAAATGTCAATGGCACAAACTTGTAGACCAGATACCGAAAACATTTCCATGGGGAAAATGTTGATTTAAAAATAAACCGTTAGGCCCTCCAAGTTGTGACGTCCATTATAACATATTAGGTTTTATAAAAATCCTTTTTGTTTTACAACAGAAAAATTCCGAATGGTAGAATCGCCGAGCCAAAAGGGTCCCACTCACCTAAAGACTGACACTTCTCACATAAAAACTGACACCATTCACTTAAAGACTGACACCATTCACCTAAAACCTGACAACACTTACCTAAAGACGGACACAAGAACCGCAACTCCACCGTACAGTTTTTGTCGCAGTTACCAATGACGTAGACGCTCGTGCTATCCGTGACGTTGCAGGACACCACGTGATCGCTCTCTGTTGACAAATCCGTTCTTCGGCACTGGGCTTCGATGACGTCACCAGATGAACATTTGTAATTGGAAATCTGTAAATACACAAAGGATATCTGTAATAAAATAAAGAACAGTGTTGCAATATACCTAAATATCAACAATGTGTCCATAATTGTCCATTACAACCACCCTAAAAATATCAAAAACCCCGAACACCATCTAGCTAAGTTACAATTATATTCATCATCATCATCATCTCATCATCATCATCATCATCATCATCATCATCATCATCATTATCACCATCATCATCATCATTATCACCATCACCATCATCATCATTATCACCATCATCATCATCATCATCATTATCACCATCATCATCATCACATTACCACCATCATCATCACCATCATCATCATCATCATCGTTCATGTGGTCCCCCTCTGGAGTATAGAGACCCCTCCTCTCCATTGTAATTTGTTCCAAGTTGGGTCCACGACATTCCGGCTACTTTTGCTTCTCTTACAAGTTTGTTTTGGCCTAGCTACTTTTCCTTTTGGGGATTCCGGTCTAGTGCATGTCAGTTGATGTTGCTTGTTGGACTACGCAGGGTGTATCCAATCCATCCCCATTTACGCTTTTGTATTTCTTTACCAACAGGGTCTTCCCCAGTTTTTCTCCACAGTTCGGCATTGGTATTATTTTTTCAGGCAATCTGTTATTCACAGAGTTTCTTCCAGGCACCTCAACTGCTAGAACATGTTCTTGACCCCCAGGTTGTGTGAAGGGAGTTGAGTGCGGACCCTGGCCTTGTTGGTGCAGCTTCTGATGTCATCATCTGCTCCCCCCCCCCCCCATCCTTCATTACTACACTACATAGATATGTCAAGCGATCCACCTCCGAAATATTCCATTTCTTGTATCCTAAGTGTGAGCTCCTGTTTATTGTAAATTCATCACATTCTGATTGATTTTTTTTTAAAGTTGATCTCTAAGCCTGCCTGAAGTGCTTCTTCACAAAGTTTGCTTAGCTTGGACTGGGCATGCTGTTCAGTGTTTCTTCCAGACTTTTTTCTCCGTGGGGGGGGGGGGGCACTTGAAATTTTCGGGGGGGGGGGGCGCTCAACACTTTTAGGGGGGGGGGGGCGGACACTAGTAAACGTGTATGGTCGATAGACTTTCTTCGGGGGGGGGGGCGAAGAGATGCCTGGAAGAAACTCTGATGCTGTTGTTGATGTGAGAGGAGGCTGATGTTGTCTGCAGAATCGGAATTTCAACTTTTTTGGTCTGATGTTGTTATTCTCATAATTGAGTCAGACGATCACAAAGATCTTTGGCCAAAGCGTGCCGTACTCCTGTTTACAAGACACCATAACTAAAGCTCTATGTAGCTCAACTACAAGCTGAAATGTTCAAGCCTTACTTACACCTTTCAGGCTGAAGACGGTCTGGTTGTCTCCCCTGATAATTGTTGTTGGAAGCCAAGCTGACCAAGAGTTGTCTCCTGTTGGAGAGATGGGAAGTCAAGAAAAAAAACATAAGTCATGTAAAGTCAAGAATAGAAATATTAGTCATGTGAAGTCATGAATAGAAACATAAGTCATGTGAAGTCAAGAATAGAAATATAAGTCATGTGAAGTCAAGAATAGAAATATTAGTCATGTGAAGTCAAGAATAGAAATATAAGTCATGTGATGTCAAGAATAGAAATATTAGTCATGAGAAGTCATGAATAGAAATATAAGTCATGTGAAGTCAAGAATAGAAACATAAGTCATGTGAAGTCAAGAATAGAAATATTAGTCATGTGAAGTCAAGAATAGAAATATTAGTCATGTGAAGTCAAGAATAGAAATATTAGTCATGTGAAGTCAAGAATAGAAATATAAGTTATGTAAAGTCAAGAATAGAAATATTAGTCATGTGAAGTCAAGAATAGAAATATAAGTCATGTGAAGTCAAGAATAGAAATATAAGTCATGTGAAGTCATGAATAGAAACATAAGTCATGTGAAGTCAAGAATAGAAATATAAGTCATGTGAAGTCAAGAATAGAAATATAAGTCATGTGAAGTCAAGAATGGAAACATAAGTCATGTGAAGTCAAGAATGGAGCTTCATGTGAAGTCAAGGATCTAAATGTAAGTCATATGAAGTCAAGAATGGAAATATAAGTCATGGGAAGTCAAGAATAGAAATATAAGTCATGTGAAGTCAAGAATGGAACTACATGTGAAGTCAAGGATCTAAATGTAAGTCATATGAAGTCAAGAATGGAAATATAAGTCATGGGAAGTCAAGAATAGAAATATAAGTCATGTGAAGTCAAGAATAGAAACTATATACATCATGTGAAGTCAATAATGTAAATAATATGAGTCATGTGTAGTCAGTAATGTAAACATTATAAGTCATTTTCGGGGGGGGGGGGGGGGGTAGACTTTCTTCGGGGGGGGGGGGGGGCGGACACTGTTAAAAGTATATATTTTCTATATAAATTATATAAATTTCATTTCGTTCGGGGGGGGGGGGGGGGGCGGTAGAATTTTTTCGAAGAGATGCGTGGAAGAAACTCTGGTCATGTGAAGTCAAGAATGGAAACAATATAAGTCATGTGAAGTCAAGAATGGAAACAATATAAGTTATGTGAAATCAAAGATGAAAATAATTTGAATCATGTGAAGTCAAGTATGGTAACAATGTAATGTCAAGAAAAAAACAAGTCATCTTATATAATATTGAAATGACGAAGGCCTACAGCGCTTACATTGTTAAACCTTGCTATTGGAGATGTCAGATGACAGAATGACATGTCACAGCTGGAAGGTGACACAATGACATGTCACTGCCAGTAGGTGACAGAAATTGTCATGTCACGACATCCCAAAATCCCTAAGATTATATTTACAACACACTGCATGTGTTAATCTGCAACACACCGTATGTGTTCATCTTCAACACAGTGGCGTAGCTAACGTAAGAAAGGTATAGGGGGCCCAAGGCAAATAGGGGCCCTTTTCGAACATTTTAGGGGGGGGGGGTTGCAAATCGAAAGTCTGAGGGGGGGTGCAAATTGAAAGTCTGAGGTGGTGGGTGCAAATCGATAGTCTGAGGGGGGGGTGTGCAAATCGAAAGTCTGAGGGGGGTGCAAATCGAAAGTTTGTCCCCGGTCGCCGGGAAGGGTCGCTACGCCTCTGAGGGGCCCACTAACACTTTTTGTATAGGGGCCCAAAAATCCTAGCTACGCCACTGCTTCAACACACCGCATATGTTAATATGCGACACACCGCATGTGTTAATCTTCAACACACCAGGTAACAGTGTTAAAAAATCGATACACCAGGTGTGAAATGAGATGAGTTACCGCCACACACGCGAGTGGTGTGTGTCTGTGTGTGTTAGATCTATTTGTGTCCGTGAATGTGTGTGAGGGGGGGGGGGGTTCAATGCGCGTGTGTGTGAGTGAATGTGTATGTGTGGGGGGGGGTCAATGTGCGTGTATGTAAGTGTGTGTGTGTATTTCCTATCAGTTTTGGTTACATCAGAACTGTTTATAATTTATTCATGTCAGTCAAATTGTATCCAGTGTGATAAAAAGGTAACTCTCCCTCCAAAAAGTTATACTATTCTCCTCTCAACATTTTTACTTGCCCGTGCTAAGCTTATGTACATATTAAATTAATTCGTTAAAAAGTATTGTATTTACATTTTTTAGTATTACTTAAGTATTCAACAATTCGATTAATAACGGAAACGCTAAAATCTCAAACAAATTAACTCCGGAAACTTACCTTGCACGTGACCAGATATCAAGCAGACGATTCCAATATTCCATATCTGCGCAGACAGGAACGTAAACAAAGTCTGTGTCCTCATCTTGTCCTGTCCTGTCGTCAGTCAGACTTGGACCATAATTCCATGCACACAACGGCGACAGCTGGTCAGCTATCGTCTGCCAACCTAACAGCTGAGCCGTAGAATAATGTCGTGTATCAAACTTCCAACATTTCACTTTTTATTTTATCCAATGAATCACGTATTTCAGAATTAAAAAACTGAGCTTCGAAATCACGCAAACAGTCCACTGTTTCCTTCAAATATCCTAAGTTACACAATATTAAGAGGAAGCGAGAGTCCAACAGAAAACCAAGTATTTAAAAAACCTAGTTAGGTTCCCTTTATATAGTCAGAAATGTGGTCCCGTATTAGCCCGTTTTTGTCGCGACGGGTCAAAGACGGGGCAACGGTCTATAGCCGTGTCGGCTCAAGCGTAGCTGAGATCAGTGAGGCGTGAAACCCAGCTAGAGATTTCTTCACATTCAGTTGGTGGAGGGTTATCTCCCCGCCCGTATCTTATCTCTGCCAGTTGACATCATTTCCTCGCCCGACATCATGATGTCAGACATCGCGATGTTACACATAGAGTCCATGTCCATGTTCACCTGTAAAAGCAATATATATATATATATATATATATATATATATATATATATATATATATATATATATATATATATATATATATACCTATACCTATAAACAAAATATTTCTCATCGAAGCTGATGTGTACATTAAAACTACATCTATTGATCGCAAAAAATCATTATCTTCACCCCCCCCCCCCCTTATCACCACCCATCCCACCATTCTCACCTCTAAAAATCAATGCAGTTAAATGTCTACATTATTACTGTTATTTACATTATGTAAAAATATCTTGATACAATGATAATAAAAACGAACTTTCAAACATATAATTGTGCACGGCCTACAGTTCTAACTCAACCCCCACCCTCCAACCCCCACCCTCCAACCCCCACCTTCTCCACCACCCCAACCCCCACCCGTAACGGTGAGTAATGTCTAGACGTTGCGTGTTGGTCCGTCAGGTCAGCCAGACATATCCTACAGGTGTCAGCACCTCCCACACCTGCCAGACTAGGGGTGGGGGAGGGGTGGGGTGTCAGTCAGGTCATCACGTCTCAGCCCGTATCTGTGACGTAACGCGTCAAATTTTCATGACGTCACATTTCTCACCATGCCAGGAACATCTAGGTCAACATGACCTTGATGGCAACCAACCAATTACAAGTTTCGCTAAGGAGCAATCACCGTCTAGTATGTACGCCTGCTGCTAATGTCCACAGTTTGATGCACCACACAAGTATCCCACAGTTGGTGCACCACTCATGTAGCCCACAGTTGGTGCACCACTCATGTAGCCCACAGTTGGTGCACCACTCATGTAGCCCACAGTTGGTGCACCACTCATGTAGCCCACAGTTGGTGCACCACTCATCTAGCCCACCGTTGGTGCACCATTCATGTAGCCCTCAGTTGGTGCACCACTCATGTAGCCCACAGTTGGTGCACCACTCATGTAGCCCACAGTTGGTGCACCACTCATGTAGCCCACAGTTGTTGCACCACTGAGGTAGCTCACAGTTGGTGCACCACTCATGTAGCCCACAGTTGGTGCACCACTCATATAGCCCACAGTTGGTTCACCCCTCATGTAGCCCACAGTTGGTGCACCACTCATGTAGCCCACAGTTGGTGCACCAATCATGTAGCCCACAGTTGGTGCACCACTCATGTAGCCCACAGTTAGTGCACCACTCATGTAGCCCACTGTTGGTGCACCACTTATGTAGCCCACATTTAGTGCACCACTCATGTAGCCCACAGATGGTGCACCACTCATGTAGCCCACAGTTGGTGCACCACTCATGTAGCCCACAGTTAGTGCACCACTCATATAGCCCACAGTTGGTGCCATACTCATGTAGCCCACAGTTGGTGCACCACTCATGTAGCCCACAGTTGGTGCACCAATCATGTAGCCCACAGTTGGTGCACCACTCATGTAGCCCACAGTTGGTGCACCACACAAGTATCCCACAGTTGGTGCACCCCTCATGTAGCCCACAGTTGGTGCACCACTCATGTAGCCCACAGTTGGTGCACCCCTCATGTAGCCCACAGTTGGTGCACCACTCATGTAGCCCACAGTTGGTGCACCCCTCATGTAGCCCACAGTTGGTGCACCACTCATGTAGCCCACAGTTGGTGCACCACTCATGTAGCCCACAGTTGGTGCACCACTCATGTAGCCCACAGTTGGTGCACCACACAAGTATCCCACAGTTGGTGCACCACTCATGTAGCCCACAGTTGGTGCACCACTCATGTAGCCCACAGTTGGTGCACCACACAAGTATCCCACAGTTGGTGCACCCCTCATGTAGCCCACAGTTGGTGCACCACTCATGTAGCCCACAGTTGGTGCACCACACAAGTATCCCACAGTTGGTGCACCCCTCATGTAGCCCACAGTTGGTGCACCACTCATGTAGCCCACAGTTGGTGCACCACTCATGTAGCCCACAGTTGGTGCACCACTCATGTAGCCCACAGTTGGTGCACCACACAAGTATCCCACAGTTGGTGCACCACTCATGTAGCCCACAGTTGGTGCACCACTCATGTAGCCCACCGTTAATGCACTACTATTGTTGCCCCAAATACAATATCTTGTCATCACGAACAAAACATAACCTTTGACCTATAATTTATAAAGTCAGCTGGTGATAAAATCCAAAATTAGATCTAGGTGATTCGATGTCCCTGATAATCTGGTCACTAGAATTGGGGCTATAATTAGATATATTGGGCCGCAACATGAAAAACACGGATCAGAATAGATACATCAGTTTGGGCATTCGATAAAGTGTTTATTGTGGAACTGATTGATCAAATCATGACATCATCTGACGATAATTGGATTGTTAATTAAACTTAATTTATCACGGTATAAGTCGTTGCTGGCAGCTGTTTGTTTGAAAATTAAATACACTACATGGTAGACATCATCTACTTCACCTGTACTAGCTTCAGTAAGTCTCATGTTAACACAACCAATATTATACAGACACCTGACATAGACACCTGACATAGACACCTGACTTAAACACCAGACCTAGTACAGTCACAAGATATAGACACCTGACACAGACACCTGACACAGACACCTGACAAAGACACCTGACAAAGACACCTGACAAAGACACCTGACACAGACACCTGACACAGACACCTGCCAAAGACACCTGACAAAGACACCTGACAAAGACACCTGACAAAGACACCTGACAAAGTACAGACACCTGACACAGACACCTGACAAAGACACCTGACACTGTAAAGATTACCAACTCATGACAATAAATTACAACCTTACAATAAAATTACATTGATTGTTATCTCGAGAAACTGGGCAATTAAAGATACATAAAACATCGCTTACTTCCCTTTAATTCTCCTCCAAATGAATAGGTTACATCCCCTTTCACCAAGTCATCAACGCACCGAATAAACAAACCTTAGCGAAATAAAGCTCAAAACGGTAAAAAAATAAAAAATTCTTACACCAATATCTTCATGTTTGACTTGAATATAGTTCTCGATTTAAAAGTTCAGATTGTTGTTTGCATGCGATGGTTGTCATATTGAGGGGAGAACCGTGAGTCACCGAAACACATCGCTAGACTCTACAGCACCAGCTGTTCTTGTAGTTAACATTCATCAAGCTTTACAAAAATATGTCAACTTCGTTTTACCTCATCACCTGCGGTGTAAACACATCTAGTGGATATGTATAGTAGATATATATATATATATATATATATATATATATATATATATATATATATATATATATATATATATATATATATATATATATATATATAAATACCTATATACATATTTATAAGCGGGATTCGTCGATTGGATTGTGTTAAAAAGTGGGTGGGGGGGGGGGGACGGACACGAGTTATTACAATAAATAGGCTTTAATCCCGAATATCTAATGCGTATATTTTCAATCACTTTTATCTAGCCCATGTATTTTACTTTTTAACCTACTTTGTCGCACTGATAATTATTGTAACAAAGATCCATCACACGGCCCGTCTAACAAATCACACATTAATTATAACAAAGATCCATCACATGGCCCGTCTAACAAATCACACATTGATTATAACAAAGATCCATTACATGGCCCCTCTAACAAATCACACATTGATTATAACAAAGATCCATCACATGACCCCTCTAACAAATCACACATTGATTATAACAAAGATCCATTACATGGCCCGTCTAACAAATCACACATTGATTATAACAAAGATCCATCACATGACCCCTCTAACAAATCACACATTGATTGTAACAAAGATCCATCACATGACCCCTCTAACAAATCACACATTGATTATAACAAAGATCCATTACATGGCCCGTCTAACAAATCACACATTGATTATAACAAAGATCCATTACATGGCCCCTCTAACAAATCACACATTGATTATAACAAAGATCCATCACATGACCCCTCTAACAAATCACACATTGATTATAACAAAGATCCATTACATGGCCCGTCTAACAAATCACACATTGATTATAACAAAGATACATTACATGGCCCCTCTAACAAATCACACATTGATTATAACAAAGATCCATCACATGACCCCTCTAACAAATCACACATTGATTATAACAAAGATCCATCACATGACCCCTCTAACAAATCACACATTGATTATAGCAAAGATCCATTACATGGCCCGTCTAACAAATCACACATTGATTATAACAAAGATCCATTACATGGCCCCTCTAACAAATCACACATTGATTATAACAAAGATCCATCACATGACCCCTCTAACAAATCACACATTGATTATAACAAAGATCCATCACATGACCCCTCTAACAAATCACACATTGATTATAACAAAGATCCATCACATGACCCCTCTAACAAATCACACATTGATTATAACAAAGATCCATTACATGGCCCGTCTAACAAATCACACATTGATTATAACAAAGATCCATCACATGACCCCTCTAACAAATCACACATTGATTATAACAAAGATCTAGCACATGGCCCCTCTAACAAATCACACATTGATTATAACAAAGATCTAGCATATGGCTCCTCTAACAAATCACACATTGATTATAACAAAGATCTAGCATATGGCTCCTCTAACAAATCACACATTGATTATAACAAAGATCCATCAATTGGCCCCTCTAACAAATCACACATTGATTATAACAAAGATCTAGCATATGGCTCCTCTAACAAATCACACATTGATTATAACAAAGATCCATCATATAGCCCCTCTAACAAATCACACATTGATTATAACAAATATCTAGCATATGGCTCCTCTAACAAATCACACATTGATTATAACAAAGATCTAGCACATGGCTCTCTAACAAATCACAAATTGATTATAACAAAGATCCATCACATGCCCTTCTAACAAATCCCACATTGACTTTATCAACCTCGGCTCACTGATCGTTAAATTAACCAGAAAACCAATGGAGCGTGACACGTCCCAATAGAATTTGGTCCTGCATACTTCAGTACTACACAACACAAACATTTTTCTTTAGCTCTACATTTATTCTTTTTTTTTGTCGGTAGAAAACCAAAGATTACACGCCATTTTAATTTCAATTATTTACACACATTTATTCTGCAGTGACAAAATATGAAAAGTAAACTTTTAAAATGAAACAAGAAATTGAAAAAAAAAACTTGCTATACAATTTTCCACCAACCCATTGAATTTATAATGTACGGCATAATGTAAAACTATCTAACATCATTACCACACATCATCACCACCAACAACATAATATGAGTAACATCATTACCACACATCATCACCTACAACAACATAATGTAACATCATTACCACACATCATCACCTACAACAACATAATGTAACATTATTACCACACATCATCACCTACAACAACATAATGTAACATCATTACCACACATCATCACCTACAACAACATAATGTAACATCATTACCACACATCATCACCTACAACAACATAATGTAACATCATTACCACACATCATCACCTACAACAACATAATGTAACATCATTACCACACATCATCACCTACAACAACATAATGTAACATCATTACCACACATCATCACCTACAACAACATAATGTAACATTATTACCACACAGCATCACCTACAACTACATAATGTAACATTATTACCACACATCACAAACAACAACGTAACCCGAGACAAACATCATTACCACACATCATCACCAACAATAACATAACACAAGACAAACATCATTACCACTTCAGCAGCTACATCTCACCAAGGTGTCACCTGACTGTGAAGGCCACAGTGTTGCAGACGACCAGACGACACGCCTCACGTCTGCAGCCCTCTCCACGGCTCAGTAACGAGACGAGCCCCACGGTGCAACACGGTGCAACACGCCGACTCGTTCATTGTTCGTCGTGTGCCGCCACCGTTAGTCGTGTGGGAGATCGATATGTAAACAATATGTATCGGGTGGAGCCGGATCAGTGAACACAGCGGCAGGTAACACACGTCAAATTATGTAACACGTAATGTCAAGGTCTTCGGAAACTTGGGGGTCGTCCATAAATGACGTCACACTCTCAGGGGGGAGGGGATCCGTAATTTTGTGACGGTGTGTGACAAGGGGAGGGGGGGGGGGGGTTTCAGAAGGTGTGACGTCACACTTTTGCATTATAAAAAAGCAATGTTAGAAAACGAGTTTTAGCCGTTATTTCGCGTTTTAGAAAACTGTTTTAATGAATTGTAATAGGAATTGATCAAAATACTCTATGTTGAGAGAGTTCAAACAAGATTTTGGAGAAAATATCGATGTTTTAAGAAACATTCAACTGCAAATTTGAGGGGGGGTTGTAGACTGAGGTGTGACGTCATTTTAGGGGAGGTCTGGCTTTTTGTGGCGATGTGTGACGGAGGGAGGGGGGGAAGGTAAAAATCGTCAAAAAAAAGGGTGACGCCATTTATGGATGACCCCTTGTTTAGTAGGTAAACGGAAAAAAAGTCACAGGAAAAAAAAAACACAGAAAAAAAGTCACAGTTTTTGCTAGGAAAAAAAGTCACGGAAAAAAAGTCACAATGGAAAAATTTTATCGGAAAAAAAGTCACAGAAATAAAGTCACAGAAAAAAAAGTCACACAAATCTTTTTAGAAATATTTTGATTTATTTGTTAAGAATTGTAAACTTGTGTATGTTTATTGTTGTGGGTTGTATTTTTTGATAGCTTAAATTATTTACAGACGTTAAAAGCATTATGGTTTATACAAATTGTAAGTAAAAATACTCTAAGATAATTTACACAACAATCTTAACTTTTGTTACGTATTTAGTTACATACGCGGTAGAAAAGTTAACTATAAAAGAAATTTAGGCATATCATTGTGTTTTGCATAGGTTTTGCCGTAGGCTATTCTATGGTCGGCCTCTCCTCAGTCGGCATTGTCCGAACATATTTTGTGTTGACGTTTTGTGTCAATGACAGCCTTTGAACCTTGTCGGCTCTCTGTTTTGATCCTAAGTTTTGTCTGGCTTTTTTGTGGCGATGTGTGACGGAGGGAGGGGGGAAGGTAAAAATCGTCAAAAAAAAGGGTGACGCCATTTATGGATGACCCCTTGTTTAGTATATTGTAGCTTGGAAAACTATGGAAATGTCGCTAAATTAATAGAAATATTTGATTTAAATTCTTCCGAAAAGAAGCCAAATTAGATGAAATTATAAAAGCATATTTAATAGTAGGGGTGATTGTGGGGGAGGGGTGTATATGCCGGAAATAGAGTACATGGTAAAATGTAGGGATGTCAAAAGTTAAAGATCTAACCCCCACCACCCCCGCGAAAACTCAGTCTACACCTGCCTATATAATTCAGCATGTGCGAGCTTTAATGGCTAGCACGTGCATGTAATGAGTTTAACGTCTCACTTGTGTGGAGTTGATTCGAGTTTCACATGTGTGTGATAGTATTATTTATTTCCATTGATACAAAATTATTATATTTGTGTACAAATGGAAGCAAATGTACACAACACATTGACATACATATGTGATGAACACATGCAAATGTATATAACACATCAGCATCCAAATGTGACAGATGTCTACTTAATGTATACAGTGTTTCTTCCAGACTTTTTTCTCCGGGGGGGGGGGGGGGCACTTTAAATTTTCGAGGGAAGGCGATAGACTTTCTTTGGGGTGGGGGGGCACTGTTAAAAGTATATATTTTATATTTAAATTATATAAATTTCATTTCGTTCGGGAGGGCGGTAGAATTTTTTCAGAGATGCCTGGAAGAAACTCTGAATGTATATAAAAACCAAGAACTTCCACGTATAAATGTACACACAACATGAATAGAAGGGAAACAACTCTCGCAAAGTTTTAAATGCAAATTTATTCACTTAATATAATTTGCTATGTTTTAAATAGGTCTACCATTTTAAAAAGAACAGCTTAATACCACTGCCCCAAATTAATTATTTAAACAGTGTATTACAGTGGAAGTACATTTTTGCTTTACAAATGTTTTACAAAACCACAAAGCCCTAAATTTTGGCTGCGAAAAAAATTACCAAAATTTAAGAAATGATTTTTATTCCTAAACAGAATCTTATTTTCTAAAGACTTTTTTTTTAATAGGCAGTTAAAATAAAATTTTAAATATTCAGAAATGAATACTGTGAGTAAAATGCAAGTATTTCACTGTATCTTTAATATAGACTTTATGTTCAAATTTCTGTGCTGTAAAATGTTTCACTGTTGTTCTGCTAAAGCTGCAATTTAAAAAGCTGGGTTAGTAAAAAAAAAATTGAGACACCAATATTTGGTTTCCTGTGAACAAACTGAAGAGTACAGTACAAGAAAACAGATGTCAGCTCTACTTCTGGCTAAGGAGAGAAGCAGACTTTTTGATTTGTTGATGTAATTCTGGTTATGAGACTTTTTGATGTAGGTACTCAAAACTTGACATGTACCAAGTTGGACATCAATGCCAGAATGTTTTAAATGTATCAAATCCTGGCAATATGCTCATTCCTCACTATTTTATCATCTGGTCTGTTGAGATCTTCCAACAAGATATCCAGTTTTTGTTCAATCATCTGTAATCTCTATTTGTTAAAATTCTGACACAATAAAGTAAAAAAATAAATTTAAACTAGTCAAAAAAAATTTAACAATTTAACCTAGAAATACACAAATAAAGTGCATGATGATAACCAATAAACTCATGTTTATAGTCAACTGGACAATATTTTTGGTATTTTTCTTTTGTGGAATTGTAAATGGAAAAAAAACTTAAGAAGCATTTTATTTTAAATATTTTAGTTGTTTTTAACACAGAACTTGTCAAAACATGGATTTTTTAAAATGAGAAAAATAAATGAAGTATTTATTGTGACCAAATTGGATAATTAGTGGAATAGTTTCAATAAGCAGTACTCACTAGCTAGCAATATTTTCTGCAAAATGGAAAACATAATAAATAACATAAACACTCCTCTTCTGATGTTACATATGTATAACATTTCTATAAACAGAAATTTTATTAACTTTACATGACCCTTAAATCACCTCTAAACAAAATATATCACAAGACAATGGACGGAAATGTATCAATAAAAAAGAACTGACTAAAATCAGCACATACATAAGAAAATATAAAATGTTTATTAAAACTCAGCAGTAGTTTTATCAACAGATCATGGTGTAAATGTGGAATCAAATGGACCAGCATATTTTGGCAGCAGTTCACCTTTGTCTTACAAAACAGTAGGTTCAATCAAGGAAATGTTATAGTAGTTATTTGGTTTTATAAAATTATATTAAAATTATTACAATTTTTCAGTTGCTTCATTTAAGAACTCATTTAAACAACTAGTGACTGATATTTTAACAAAGTATGTCTGGATATCTGCACACACATTACATACAAATAACCAAAGGAAGAAATCTAAAGAAATATTATCACGTATTTGGTATGCTACATATTCAGATATACTTGGAACTTACTCTCACATATGTTATAAATATTCTCACATTTGAAGTATAATTTTTAAAAATATCTGCTGAATCAGAAGAACAAATGTAAAAATCATATTAACTGTGACACTCACAACATTAAACTCATGAGACTGAATGATAAAATATGTGTCAAAAATATAAGGTGAGATGTATCAAAACAACAGCTGATGATAAAGTGTATGAACAAATGCATTGTTAGAAATAGCATGAAATAATGTTTTTTTTATACCTGTTTCTAGGAAATATTTAATAATTAATTTATCAACTTAAAAATATATAGAAAAAATCTATTCAATATGTTCTTGATACAGACAGGTAAATCTATCTCGTACAGACAGGTAAATCTATCTCATACAGACAGGTAAATCTATCTCATACAGACAGGTAAATCTATCTTGTACAGACAGGTAAATCTATCTCGTACAGACAGGTAAATCTATCTCATACAGGCAGGTGAATCTATCTTGTACAGACAGGTAAATCTATCTTGTACAGACAGGTAAATCTATCTCGTACAGACAGGTAAATCTATCTTGTACAGACAGGTAAATCTATCTCGTACAGACAGGTAAATCTATCTCATACAGGCAGGTGAATCTATCTCGTACAGACAGGTAAATCTATCTCGTACAGACAGGTAAATCTATCTCATACAGACAGGTAAATCTATCTCGTACAGACAGGTAAATCTATCTCGTACAGACAGGTAAATCTATCTCATACAGACAGGTAAATCTATCTCGTACAGACAGGTAAATCTATCTCATACAGACAGGTAAATCTATCTCATACAGGCAGGTGAATCTATCTCATACAGACAGGTAAATCTATCTCGTACAGACAGGTAAATCTATCTCATACAGACAGGTAAATCTATCTCGTACAGACAGGTAAATCTATCTCATACAGACAGGTAAATCTATCTCATACAGACAGGTAAATCTATCTCGTACAGACAGGTAAATCTATCTCGTACAGACAGGTAAATCTATCTCATTTGGAACTTGGATTAATTTAAATAGCTGGTACTGGTTGTATCAGGTGCTTAATGAAAGTTTATTGCTGGGGGTAAAGACCAAAAGTAGAGGCAGTTACCATTTAAAATAAAACATCAATTTTCATTGAAATAAACAGTGAACATAAATTTTAAATAAACAATTTTTTTATGTAAATGGAACATTTGTAATCACAAAAGTACCTCTTTATTATTTGTAAACAGAAATTTTATTTCAAATTGAGCTTTGACCTTAAAACACTAAATACAGTTTTGCTGTTAAATGTCTTTTAAAAAATACTGAATGTAACAGTTTGAAACCCTCTGATCACCTGAAACTACTGAATGCAACAGTTTGAAACACTCTGATCATTTGAAACTACTGAATGCAACAGTTTGAAACCCTCTGATCATTTGAAACTACTGAATGCAGCAGTTTGAAACCCTCTGATCATTTGAAACTACTGACACAAGCAGTACTAAATTCACTGGAATGTTTTTCATCCTCAACAAACTCATCATCAACTCTTTCATCCTAATACTGTAGACGTCATCCAATCAAATTGCACGGTCAAGGTCAGCACGCCCAGATCACCTCCACACCCTGCATGTGTTATCTTTGCTGCCTGATCAAACAGAAGATTGGAAGATTTTAGGCCAATAGTAAACGTTTTAGTAACTTGTCAGAAGATTTTAAGCCATTGGGAAACATTTTATTAACTTGTCAGAAGATTGGAAGATTTTAGGCTAGTGGGAAACATTTTATTTACTTGTTAGAACATTGGAAGATTTTAAGCTAGTGGGAAACATTTTATTAACTTGTCAGAAGATTTTAGGCTAGACAGAAACATTTTATTAACCCTTTATCTACTGACGGTACTTATAAGTACCACTTTAATTAAGTCCCTGTATTATTTTTAATTTAATACGAATTTTAAAAATTATTGATGTAATTAATAGTATTATCTCCCCTGAGTCTCAGGTAGTTGGAAGGATCGATGTTTTTTGAAAAATGTTGGTGTGCTGCCAATTTCAATGTCTTGCTGTATCGGTAGTTCACAATTTTTCTGTAACGTTCTCACACACGTTCCTGATTTCCCTTTGTTTTACCTTATTATTGTAGTTTTCATCCCCAAATATTTTTATAGGCATCTCCAATAGTCAGGCAAACGCATTTAACTTCTAGTTATACAATTTTAATCAAATTGTCTTTGTATTAGATCGATGTTTACAAGTGGACTTATAAGTACCGTCAGGGCACACTGTCATTTTTTTTATTTTTAGGAAATGGCTGATTTTCGATGTAGAGTGACATAAATATTATTTTGATAATTAATTATTGAAATGTACTCAAAAAATTATATTTACACATTTATAAGAAGGTTAGCATATGGTTTACCTAAGAAATATTATAATTATATGTTGATTTCTAGTAGTAAAAGAATAAGAACAATAAAGGTAGCAGTTGAGGGCTCGTTTACTAGGTTTAGTATACTTCATTTGTATACCAAAGCCTAGTTCTAGTAGTAAGGTTTAATGTTATATTTACTACAATAAACTGTCTTGCCTACAATAACTAGTATTTACGTAATGTATACCTATAGACTAGTATTAGTCCATACTTCTGGATATAGTATAGATCTATATGGTAAATTTTAATCCGTAAACAGGAAACAATAGGCCACTTCGGCTACCCTAAACACATTGCGCTCACTTCTATTTATGAACTTTACACTGTAGTGTAGGCTTGTCATAACATTCTAGAAGGCTACAATTATACTAGTATTACTAGTAGTTGTGTACTGAATGACTAGGCTTTTGTTTGTTTATGCAGCTCATTGTAAGTAATAGCTATTGAAAGCAAAAGCATGTTCAGTCCGGCAACCGTTGCTACACTAGAATGACCACAGACAAGAATGAGGGAGCATGACATGTTGGCAACTTTTGCTGTGTTTGAGGTCTAAGATGTGTTCCGACAGAAAATCCAATAAAAATTGTACTCAAATATACTTTTGTGCTGTATTTATGTGTGAAAATTACAAAAAATGACTGTTATAATGATTGCCATGTTATTAGTTAATAAATTGTATCGTTTGTTCCTGTTTTGTAAAAAAAAAATTTTTTTGTAAAAAATGTCCTACATTCCTGACGGTACTTATAAGTACCAATATCTGTTTGGGCCATTAAAAATTTATGAAACGAAATTTCCTTCGACATATGCTTTAAATGTGCCAAAAGCAATATGATAACACATTGTTTAAGTAAAAAATTCATTCAGAACATAATTCCGTAAATAAAGGGTTAACTTGTCAGAAGATTGGAAGATTTTAGGCTAATGGGAAACGTTTTTATAACTTGTCTACCTTCATGGCTAAACATAAATCACAGTTATCTTAATTTATCACCTAATAACAATGAGCTACCCCCATCTGTAATAAAACAAACAAAGAGCACTCCCAACACAAAATAATACCTATAATAAAATAAAACAAAAAGCGTCCCCTACCTATAATAAAATAAAACAAAAAGCGTCCCCTACCTATAATAAAATAAAACAAAAAGCGTCCCCTACCTATAATAAAATAAAACAAAAAGCGCCCCCTACTTATAATAAAATAAAACAAAGAGCGCCCCCTACCAGTAATGATAGTGTTGCCCTCATAATTAAAAGCACAACTGAAGATCTCATCTGTGTGCCCTTCTAGCACCTGTTTACATTCTCCAGTCTCAGGATCCCACAGGCGAGCTGTTTTGTCAGCACTTGCTGTCATCACCAGATTGCCTTGTGGGTTGAATGTGATCTATTGATAGACAAACACAATGTATTGATAGACAGTGAATACAACTTCTTTTGTTGCTTCATGAGCTAACTGAATATCACCTTTCTCAGCACAAATGTTAATAGTTATAAACAATCCTTAGAGAATATTTGATGACCATTATAAAAATAGTTCAAAACAATAATTTAGCTGTATAAACGATTTTTTGTGTGTTAAAATAAAGGTTCATCCATTTATGATGTCCACAAAAATTGCGACACATATCCACTTTGGTGAAAGCACCCCCCACACCCAACATAATGTGGATGCTCCCAAAAATAGTTAACTCAATATTTACGCTCACTAAACGTATATGATAACAGGTGTTATGCTAAAAATTTAGACAGTGGTTTATTCTTTTCAGAAATGTTATAACTGTTAAAAGCATATCCTTGAATGAGTTTTTAAAAAATGTTAAAATTGTTTATAAGTATGAATAGTAATTTATATCATGAGCGCATGTTAAATTTTTATTACATTTTATCCACATCAACCAAAAACTAATACAGAGTATTAATGATTTATGTTTGTATGTAATAAAGTAGGTGTATAATACAGAACGTTATAACAAGTCGATACAGCCAACCCAAGTACATGACTCCTACTTCTGTTTTTATTCACTTACCACAATGTTTATAAATACTGATTCTGGGATTTGATTTACCCTGAGCTGAATGTTTTTAAACATGAACACTGTCATTTAAAGCATACCTTTTTGTATGTAGGTACATTTAGTGTTGAATGTAATTTATAACAAGGTTGATGTTATGTGTAATGGGTGTGGATGGTGTGTGATATCATGGACCCCCCCCCCAACAGCACATCTACAATTAGAATTTTTTTAACCCCCTCCCCATTCTTAAATGACTGACGACATCATAAATAGATGACGCTAAGCCTGGAGATCTACAGCCACATTACTACCTTTGAGATCTCGCCTTCATGCCCAGAAAACTTGCAGAGCTGCTGATTGGTCAAGGCGCTGTAGCAGCTCCCTGTGTTGTCTGCTGATGCCATTAAGATGCGCTGACCAGTGCAGTCAAACCCAACGTCCAAGATTTCATCAGTGTGACCTTTCAATGTGGCAGTGCAGCGACCTAATGCAAAAAAAAGCGTTGGTACAAATGTTGACAAGGTTTTGAATGCTTTAAATATTGCAATAGCTAAAATTGTTTTCTTAGAAGAGTTATAAACAATGGTTAGGCCTAATATTTGATCATATTGAACAAGTTTTAAGTAACTACATAGATATACTTTATTTTTACTAAATTTGTACATTTTTTCTCAACTTATCGTTTAGATTTAAATGTCTCTAAAGTTTGGTATACCCATCTGCATTAAGCTATGTATTGTACTAGCCATCTAAAAGCTAAAAAAATTACCAGATGATCTATCCCATATTTTACAGGTGCCATCCATGGATCCTGTTGCTATCAGAGAACAGTCCCAGTTAAATTGTGCACTACTGATCTCAGCCTTATGGCCCACTAGCGTATGGATACGTCTGAGGACAAACACAAAACAATTTACAGGCAAAGTTAAAAGGGGGAGAAGTAATAACTGAAGAATGTATCTAAATAACTTGAAATTTTTTTTTTCCTACTCACAGGAGATAACAATAGACCCACACAAATTATATCTAGTTGAGGATATTATGACAATCAGTATTTACTTCTAAATAATAATGGAAAAGAATATTTGCATGTTTAATTAAACATAAGTACACTAATACCACTTACTTATTGGATCTAACATCCCATAATGACACAGTGTGATCGAAAGATGCAGTAATTAATTCAGATCCCGTTGAATTAAAAGATAATGAAATGATTTCACCGGTGTGACCCTGAAAAAAGTTTTTGGAAATTCAAAGAAAACCAATTCGGCATATTAAAATCAAAGCTAACTTGTTTCCCACGTACAATAAAAGATGAAACTTACACTTAGGTTAGCAATGTCTACCCAGTACGTCCCACAAAGCTAACTTGTTTCCCACATACAATAAAAGATGAAACTTACACTTAGGTTAGCAATGTCTGCCCCAGTCTCCACGTCCCAAAGACGACATGTTGTGTCCATACTGCCTGTGGCTATCAGGGTACTCTGGGGGTTAAAGCTAACACAGACCTGCGTAATTAAAGTTTTATGTCAGAACTAGCAACATCTTACAGTCAGAGGCATTTCATGTGATATAACAAACAACTATTTTAAAATTTTGATCTGTTCAAAATCTTTGAATATATATTATTTTATCTTGGCCACATTTTGAAATTCTTCAAAATTAAAATACCATTAACTGCAACTTTCTAAAACATGGTACAAAGCTTAGTGCACAATAACAATGTACATATTAGCACAAAGAAAACCAAAATATGGAACACATTTCAATGTACCAAAACTAAGTGAATGTTGCAAAGAGAAGATCATAATTCAAGACTTACAATCTCAGCAGTGTGACCTTTGTACACATGATAACATTTCCCATTTTCAGAGCTCCAGATGCGACATGTTTTATCAAACGAGCCTGTCACGATCTTGTCACTGGAATAAATTGAAATTTAATTAATGTAATAATTTACTAAAGAATCATGAAATTTAGAGTAAAAATTAATTACAATTTTTGTCTAAGCAAGAGTACATGGTAAAATGATAGGGCAAACATAACTGCTAATTTATTGATATAATTGGACAAAAACCTTAGACCACATCAATTAAATAAAACTGACCCATAAGGATTGTTGAAGGATATAGCATATACAACATTTCTATGACCATCAAGAGTGTGGATTTCCTCCCCTGAGCTGGTATCCCACACTTTACAAGTCCTGTCATAACTTCCTGTAATAAAGCTGTACAAAACACATGCCACATTTTATAAAAAATTATTAAAACAAAATCTAAATGGAATAAAAATTACTAAATTATTAATTTTGGCAAAAGGAATTTATTTCTTCAACCCAAAGAGAAATTGAAAAAAATAAGTAAATCTACCAATGGAAAACACGCTACTGACCTTGAACCAGATTTGTTGAAGGCAACGTTTGTTAATGGCAGGATGTGAGCTCTTAAAACCTGTTAAATATTTTTTTTAAAGTTGTGAAGAAATTATTTAAAATAATAAATTTTCTTGTGAGAATGCTCAGTTGTTTTCATTAATATTACAATATTTTCAGATAGATTTATAGAACTTACTTTAAACAAATAATAGTGATGATTGTCTTTCTGTCCAACTTTTTCCTGTAAACCTTTATTATTGTTAAGGCAAAATTTGAACACCAACAAATAAAATTATTGTTTTAACTTCGACATTGAAACGTGGGATCAATTATTATTTTAAAACTATACAGTGAGGGGGGAAGATGTCTTGGAGTAATAGTGCGCTTAAGTGCTTACAAAAAGGTCTCAAGTTTGAATCTGAGACATGAGCCTGTAGGATGTCCTTGAGTTCCAGAGGAGATCTGATAGCTGCATGACTCACATAAAGGAAAGTAAAGGTAACGGTGATTAGTGCTGACCAGTCAGACCACACCATATCTTTATTTGCCATGGTGAAGAAACAGATGAGCTCTACCTCACCTGCACTGTAGCTTATCCGGTCTAAAACAAAAAAAAAACTTTCTATATACAGTGGGAGTCAACCTGATTAGCACCTTGCAGCCTTTTCCAGACAAATTTTGTCAGCTTTGCCCTGAGTGACACAGTTTAACATTTAAATTACAAATAGTTGTCAACAAACAGAAACTATTATTGTATGCTTTGAAAAGGATACGAGCTACAAGTTTTTTGACTTGCTCAGCTTTTGAAGGTGTTATAAGAGGTTCTTTGTCAGCAATTTCTTCAACCACTTGATCTATATCAGTACTGTTAAATGGAATAATTAAAAATTAAGGAATAAAATAAACAATAGGTAGGCTTTTTTTAGATCGGTGGTTCTTAATCTTTTTTGGAGAAACTGAACCCCCAACAGTTTCATATACACATTTACCAAATGCTTCTTAATAGTTCTATCATCCACACTGACAAAATCTAATCATGAATCATATGAGTCGGGTGTGTGTCTTAATTTCCACAGAACCCCTGAGACTGACTCACCAAACCCCTGGGGTTTGATCAAACCCAGGTTAACAACCAATTTTAAATGGATGAAAATATTATCAAGCATTTTCTTTTAAAAGTCACATTAAAAGGAATCACTTTAGACAAAGGTACTTACGTAGGTGAGAGATCAAGCAAATCTATAGATTTTGTCTTTATTGAGCCTCCCTGCTCATACTCTAATATAATTCCTGTTAAAATTTTTATACAAGTGAAGAATTATCAGATATTAACATATTTTTCATTAATTAAATGACATTTAATTTAAAATAAATACATTTTCAATAGAATAGTCAAAACACTACCTCTACACTATTACACACACAATTTGGATTTTTAATGTAGATCTAGTAAAATCTAGTTTTATTTAATTTTATGACTAAAACTTTCAAGTTGCTAATTCACTACTGTAACTTCTAAACATGGGGCATGGCTTAGTTGAGTTTAGGGACAGACAGGTGAGGTATTCAGTGGTGAGTCGGTGATCAGTCGGGAGTCAGTAGATCTAGTCAGTTATTTAAGATTATAGGCCTACTCCATTTTTTACAGGGTTTTTTTAGTAGTGTAAGATAAGAAAGTCAAAGTGTGAGTAGTGGGTAATCTATCGTTTTAGGTACGTAAAATCGCCCGCGACTAGTAATGTACAAAAAAGTTACCTCATTGTCAAGGCTTTAATAGAAGTATATTGTGATATATTTGTGTCAAATATTATAGATAAATGAATAATAAACCTAAATCAATGGCTAAATATATCAATATAGGCAAGAAATTAACTTTAAAAAGCAGAGTTTGCGAGCAGGATTTGCTATATAAAAAGCGGCCATCTGTAAGTTAGAGTGGCTTCCTCCTGAATCTCGCGCTATAAGTTTATTAAAAAAATTTCAACAAGATGGCTGCTATAGTATAGTAAATGAGCAATGTTGCATCTGTTGGAAACATCGCTAGTTTTCATTTATTACTGAAAAGTTTTAATTCAATTGTTTAAAATTTAACAACAGGTAGGCCTACAAATTGGCTACAATCTACATAAATGAAACAGTGAAACATTTTTGTATTTTTCAAAACATAAATCCTCCTCAAAACGTAAAATAATTATTAAAATTTAAGGAGTCACCTGGTTTTCACATTACTAGTCGCGGGCGATTTTACGTAGGCCCTACCTAAAGCGGCAAAGCCTAACTAAAACGATAGATTACCGAGTTGAGTAGTGAATCATTCACTGAAAATTATATCAAATTTTAAATAAATAGGCCTAACGGTTACTAGCCTGAACAAAATATTGTAATATTTACCAGGAGGATAATATCGTAACAGGAACCTTTTAAGCTTCATTTTGAGGTTAAGTATGAACTACTGTGCGTCAACTGCAGCTCGCTTAAAAATAATGCTAAAATTATTTCTAGAAAACCACAGGCATCCAATATGGCGACGTAAACTTCTGGTGCTAAGGACTCATGCCAGAGTGTTCATTTTTATATAATTATAGTTTTCCAAATGAATATTATTCAAATATTAATATCTTTACACAAGTTATTAATAATATTTTAATATCAAATTTTTATGTTGTAAAATAAAAATATTCTTATTATCTTTAGTGTTTTAAACTATTATATTTAAAAAAATCTTAATAACTTATTTCTCCCTTAAGGGGGCGTAATGCTCAACAAATTGGGTTACTATTTCCGCAAAAATAAATATTGTAGTTTACAATAAAGTCAAGTCTTGGGACCAGTGAGGGTATTTGACAACAAAGTAATGATTGTGTTGGTATTGGTCTATTTTTTCACTAATCTCCAGAAAAATGAAAATACTAGATCTAATACTAATAAAACTATTGATATTATTTCATACACACTGACACTCCGTCACAGTAACTTTTTAAGGCCTAAAAATAAAATTAAAAAGTTTGTCTTTCTCCCCCCCCCCCCCCCCCCCCCCCGCCTTTGCAGCATTTGTAACAATAATCTAAATTTATAAAATTAACATATTCGGTATAGGATTACAGGACTTCATTTTGAGATATCTTTAATTTAATACTTAATAAGCCCTAATGCTTAATATGTTGAATGTTGCTTCTTCCATCAGCCAACCTATTAAATGTGCACTATCTCCACATTTTTAGGTTGGCTGCTGATGTCATCCTATTAATTATTAATTAAACACTATATTTTAGGAGCCAGGAGAAACTTTTTTCTTTGTAGTTAATTAATTATTAATTAATTAATTAGGCCTATCATTAATGATAAAGGTTTAGTTTGTTACATCATGACACACAACACTATGTCAGTTGAGTATATAGTATATTATGGCATATGGGTATCGGGTGTGGACAAAAAATTCCTGGAAATATATCAATTGGCTTGAATATTATTTATTGTTTTGAGTTAATATATAACTGTATAATGTAACAAGACTACCTGTTAGTTAAGGCCCGGCTGAGGTCTTGTTGGAATGTTCTACCAGGGATTCAATCAAAGAGTCATCTAAAAATCTATATAATATTTGTTAGGCCTACATAAGTGCGTGTTTACTATTCTGAAAGTCCCTCGGTCAGATGAGGCTCGAAAGCTGGGGGCTCCATCTTGAAGAAAAAGCTCAGAAATCAATTTGAAGTTGAGCCACTTGGGCAATAGGATTACAAACTCTGGTTTCCTTTCGGTAGCTTCTGCGATACTGATGATTCCAAGTTGTATAGGACCGCAATGACTTGTCGTTTCAATTACTCTATAGACTGCCAATATATATGCCTAATTATAATTCCCTTTTCTTTAACCTCTAGATTGCTGTAGCAGCCGGTACATAGAAAGAAAATATTTTTCACCATCACACAACTAGTAAAATGTTTAAGGATGAAGTAAGGAATCGTAGAACAGAGCACATCCAGCAGACAGTGAGGACTGGCATGTCAAGGCTAGAAAATGTCATGGGTGATTCTGTCATGAGGTTTCGTCACATGCCATCAAGGGCTAAAGTTTTAATTTTTATATCTGCTGTCTTGTCTTTGTTTATTTACCTTTACCTCGCTAAATGGTTATTTCAAAGTGACTCTGATCAAGATTTTGAAAGTTTGCTGGAGACAGAAAAATGTCCTGCCTGCTATGGAGGCTCTGCCTGTGGCCTGATCTATTACAAGCAAATACAATTTTCTGGCATGTCTAAGTACAGAGTTCTTGATATATTAAATGGCAAAAATGTACATGTGGGATCAATAAAGCCGAGCGGGAAAGAAATTGTTATGAAGAAACTCGCAACTGATACAGAAATTAAGAAATTGGATGTGAGGATTTGTAAAGAAGCTCTGCGGCAAGAAGATTGTGATGTCGCTCGGGTCATACCTCGCACAAATTTGTCTCTCAGTCTGCATTCTGGACCCATCAAACCAGAACTTCTTCGCGACACGGGGGCGTTTATGTTTGCTTGTCCCAGTTATAGACTGCTGGACAGGATGTGGACTTACTTTCAAGAGTTTAAGAAAAAGGATGAAATATTTATGTCAGACAAGATGCAGGTTCTTTATTCTGCTTTGGCTAATGGTGAGGTGTTGATGTTGCAAGTAAGTTGTTGTTTTTTCTTGGTGTTGCTACTTCAAAATGCTTAAAAATAACTTTTTGATAATTATAATTAATAGTTAATAAACTGTATATACAATATGTTACAATTATTACTAGTTTTGTTAGGCATAGTATTAATAGTTTTAATTTCTTAACTATGCTAAAATCTTTATGTTTTACCTAACTAGTCTTTGTATTAATAGTTTTAATTTCTTAACTATGCTAAAATCTTTGTTTTACCTAATTAGTCGTCTTTGTATTAATAGTTTTAATTTCTTAACTATGCTCAAATCTTTATGTTTTACCTAACTAGTCTTTGTATTAATAGTTTTAATTTCTTAACTATGTTCAAATCTTTATGTTTTACCTAACTAGTCTTTAAAAATTATCTGTAGACATTTGTACAAATTTATGTTTAAACGAATGATCTGTGCAGACATTCCCCAAATCTGAAGGCTGGCCATTCCCTGAGTACCTTGGCTCATGTGGGAGAGTTGTGGTGGTGGAACACGCAGGTCGGCCATTGTCAGATTTTGTTTCATCATCATTCCAAATTAGGGTAAGTAAACATCACATTACTGTACAATTATTTCATTTGTTTGTGATAGGAAGTTTTTATTGCTTCTTAATTCATGTTAAAAGCTCCTTGTTGTAAATTTTATGTATGCACATTATCTTTCCATATGCAATATAATATTAATCAATGATAAACAACCTATCTCTAACTGAATGTTGCAGCCTTACTTATTAAGCTCTATAAGTCCAGATACAAATAAAGAAACTAACATGGTTGATGCTAAGAGTTTCCTTGTCCTTTTTCTCTATTAAATTAATGGTGATATTTCAATATATGCAGGCCGGGATCGCCTATGAATTACTGAACATAGCAGAAAAGTTGACCACTATGTCAGACTATGGTCTCTACCTGACAGATGTAAACCTTGAAAACTTTGCCGTTGACTACAGTGGAAAAGTTACTGTCATTGATCTGGAAAACATCATCGTTGTTGATAAGCTGGCAATTCAAGCCAGTAAGTTTTTTGTTGTTTTTTTGTGGTCTTATACATGTCATTAATTCATCAATCAAACAATTTTCAAAGTCAAATTTTAAGGAGTAAGTATTATTAGTTGGGTTTGTGAGATTAGTTTGGTGTGAATAAATGTTTGTGCGAGAGATATAATGAATGCATGGAAGGATGGCCCGTATGAATGGGGACATTTTGAGGTAGAAACTGTGAGAGTAGTTGTTTTATCTAGGGTAACAAATGGAAAAGGAGTTGAGTCTAGGCTTTGATGTGACAAGTAGATTGTGTCTTGTACCGGCTCTTCAGATCATTTGTTGGTTTGATGTCATTTAAGAGTATAAATAAACCTGTTTATGAATTTGTGATGAGTTTTGAGAAGATAGTAGTAGAATTATCCCAGTGTTTGATAGTGGAATTATCCCAGTGTTTAGTGAAAAAACAATCAGCTCTGTTTTCACATTGTTCACATGTTGACTTTGTACCTACAGAAAAACAATCATCTCTGTTTTCACATTGTTCACATTTTGACTTAGTACCTACAGAAAATCAATCAGGACTGTTTTCATTTTGTTCACATGATGACTTTGTACCTACAGAAAAACCCAAAGGCTGGAATGAACCTCTGGAGTCTCCCTTCAGTGATTGTGATGGGAAAAACTGCCTTATATTTAACAGAGATGAAATGTGTGTTCGCCTGAACAGTGACCACAACTACAACGCCATCTGTAGGAACCTGCTCTCCCACTACGCTGTCGAGGACAGAATGCCAAATGGTTTCCTGCACAGCATGCCAACTTCTGCTGAAGACTATTGGGATTTGAGTGAGTCAAAACATAGCTGTCTTTTTGTTTGCTACTGCATACTTTTTCTTTACTGTCATATTTTGGCATGTTAAATTTTTCTGTCAGTACAGTGGATTGGTATAGACATCATGCAACAAGGGGGAAAATATTTTTAGAACAAGTGAAAAAATTAATAACAGACTTTCTGACTGTACTCAGAGAATTCAAGAAAAGCAAATTTATCTACTGCACCATTAATAATATTTCTTAAAATTTAATTTAATTTCAGTTGTATGTAGTGCATTAAAATGTTTGATTTCAATGTGAATCATGTTTACATGTATTACTGCAGTAGATTGCCATATACAGCACACTTGTTGAACAAGATTTATCTGAAACAATTAGTTATGTTTAAATGATTCTGTGTAAATAAAGTATTCTTGTTGTTTTTTTTTGTCACAATAAAATGAGATAATTACAATTGTCATTTACTAATTAATTCCATATCTTTTTAAAGAAAACTTACTGGAAGAATGTGCAAGGCCAATCCACAAGGAAGGAAGGTGGAAAGTGAAAGATAAAATTCTTCATGCCTTGAAAGCTTTAAGAGATGGGGATCAGCAGCATTTAGACACCAACCGCGCTCGGGATAGGCAGATGTGAAGGCTTTAGGTGTGGTTGTGACGGATCTATCTATTGGATCATTTTATTCAGCATTTTACAATTTAATGTTTTAACAAATCTGGCTTCAGTTAATAAAACTCTTAGAGGGTTAGCTTGATGTATTTTTCCTCCTATTTCCATCTTCAAAATGTCCCTCTGAGAGCAAGACAAGCCTGATGCTATATTATTGCATTTAACTTTGTACCCAGTTTGGTATTGAACCTTAGTACAGCTTGTTAGTTTTGTTAAACTGCTTCATCCAACATGTGACCCAACTATTGGTAGAATCATTTACCAAGATCTCTAAGTTGTATAAAAACATACAAATTGTCAAATATCTCTCTCATATTTCTGTACTTATAGTACAGGTACTTCCATCTTTCTACATTCCCAGGGGAAAGAACTGTCATAAACATCTTATAAACATCATTTTTCTATTTTAAAAATTGTACATGATTTGTTACATCTTTAAATCTACCATACTTTCTTTCAGGAAAGAATGTGTAATCAATTGTTTTTAAATATGACAGATTGTTATATTTATACAACTGTTTTATATACTGTGTAAATAAAATATGGTTAAAAAAAGTATTTGTTTTGTTTAGAAAAATTCCATAAGTCAACAAGTAGGCCTATTACTCATTTTTGGACTTCATGAAACCATGATGTGTATCATGAAGTGTTGCCCCTTGTTGAGGAGCTCTCCTAAATTCGATGACAAATAAAAAGCAAACATAAAAAACTGGATTTTTAAAAAAAAAAAAACTCGTTTGTTTTTAACATTTTTATTTTCTGGTTGACAGGGTTGCCTTTCCTATAGATTAAGGAAAGATTTCAGTCCTAGATTTGTGTAATCAGACCACACCCGTGATTTGTTGAAGAAGGAAACTCGATATTTTCTAGTTTGGGTGGAACAAACCTTCCTTACAACAGCTTGACTGGGGCGCTCTGTGCAGCTGTTTTATGGCTGATAGGTCTTACAGCAAACTAAATCTATACTTTTAACTAGAGGTCTAACAGTGCTTAACTAAATCAGAGACAGGGTCTTATAATATTTCCTGCCTATGTTGCTTTAAATTAGTTTAATTTTACTAAATCATCATCTTTTTAAAATTTGCTCTTAATCGCAGTGGAATTTTTTTTTTTTTTTTTTAAACAAATACATGTATCCACCCCTACTGTGATAGCTGTGCTTAAAACTATACCAGCAACAAAACCATATTAATTACACATCCTGGAAGGTAGCTAAGTAACTTGTTTTAGACTGGTTCTTAAATTTAAATCTAAATCTCAATCTCCTTTCTTGTAAAAAAATTTCTTTCAAGACTGTGCTATAAATCTACATAAGCCTACAAAAATACGTGTTAAATCTTCATATGACTACAAATATTCGCGTTAAACTCTCAGATTTACACTAGTCATCTCACACTTGTCTATTTTGTGATCTACAATCTGAAGTCTGATCTTACACTTGTCAAAATGTAACATGATCTTGCACTTGTAAGTGTGTAACATGATCTTACACTTGTCAAAGTGTAACATGAGTTTACGTTTGTCAAAGTGTAGGTCCACCGTGAGAGTGTAACTGCCAATATTCATTCACGGCCATCGCCATTTACCCCCCCCCCCCCCCCCCCCCAGCTACTCCTCTGCTCTTTAATCTACATTTCTCCGGTCTCTCATAAAGCTGTAATTTGTTCAACAGATCGAAGCGCCATTTTTTTTTTTCAATATTTAACCCCAATATTCTTCTGGAGCATTCTATAATTAGGTGTACTTTCCCCTCAGGCGGAGTTGACACTAGCGTAAAGGAAAGTACGGGAATTGAAATACTGTCCCCTGGAGCAACAATACCCCCCCCCCCACCCACCAGAAAGTCTGAAAGTTTACCCATCAAATTCAGATCAGAACAAAACACTTTTACGCGACATTCTTTACATTTAGTTCTTGTTGGTCTATTTGGGACGGAGATTATTTTATTCTGTTGACGTTCCGAGGCGTTGCAACTAAGGCCGACAATAAAACTTGATGGGGTGCCAAAATGAGCAGGGGCAAAATATTATAGGTAACTTTTTGTTCTGCGAGTTTAAAAATAGACACCGACTTTACTCAACAAATTTGTATACCAGGGAAATGACAGAAAATGATCTAACATTTACATGCCGCAATTGATCAATAGGACGGGATATTAACAGAGGCTGTGTTAGAGATATTTGCGGGAAATGTGTATCGCACTAGTGTTTCTCTAAGCACAAGATGTTGCTACACTGATGCAAGACACGCCAAGAAAGGGTGGCTCAAGATATGTGGAGTAGCTTTTGTGGAATTTTTGTAAAGTAAATAACCTTAACCTAGTCTGATCTCTTACAACTGATGAATCACTGCACAGAGCGCCCCACATTCTCACACCTGTAGGCACACACGGCGCCCCAAGTTTCCCGCCACACTGTAATCCCTCCTGAACACGTCTGCTGACTGTACAACCCTCACCCAAATATTTCCTTCATCATCTCTTGTCATAAGTTTCCCGACCCGTCCCACGAGACGCCCTCCAGCAGCCGCGGCCTCCTGAAGGGGGCTGTGGGTGGGGGTGGTCGCTGGACGGGACCTGACGATGGGGACAGCGAACGGCGAACAGAGGCCGCGGGGGGCGGGGCGAGCAGGCGGCGTGTGGAGGCCTGGGTTCTAGGGATCCTGGTCCACGTCTGCCACATCTCGTCCCTCCTGGCCGCGGGGGTCTCCCCCGGCCCCAGGGTGGAGGCCGGCACTGCAATGTCACGACCAGGTGTCCGGGGTTTTTCCGAATCTGACGAGCTCCCAGACTCGCATTCCTCAGCGTCAGATCCACTCTCAGAGTGGGCGTAGTGGTCGTGTCCGATGGTTCCAGACGACGAGGGGTGCCCGCTGTCTACGGTGGACATCCGCTCTCGCCCCGTCTGGTGCTCGTCACGTAGGGGCAGCTCCGGGCTGGACGACGGGGGGTCAGCCTCGCTGTGGGGAGAACTGCCCGAGCACTGGTCCTGGCTGGTCGAGCTGGACGACTCGGACAAGTTCTTGGACCGGCCGCGTCTCGATGAAGATTTACTCGCCGGCTTGGATGACGAGGTGTGCCGAGTTTTTTTCCGCTCACGTGACGGGGCGGCGCTTGGCTCTGGAGGCTCCTCCCCTTTAGCGTACACCAGCGTGATCTTGATGGACTTCTTGCCCGAACTGATGAAGTAGGATTTAGGAGCCATGGAGGCCCTCTCCTGTTGAAGTAGAGCCACCACCGGGCCGGGTAACGGGTACTCCATGTAAGCTCCACTAGACTGGACGTCCGCGCTAACACCTTGCAGGACGGAGCTTTCCTCAACAGCGAAGCACATGTGAAAAGTTGAAAGATTTGATTTTCTCCAAACGGATTGGCCTTTGCTGTTGTGGTTTGAATTTCGTTTAACAGGGAGGTAACTAGACGACTGTTTCTAATTTGCTGTAACACACAGTGGGTTATCTAGAATTAAACAAGATAAGATAATCCGTCTGTGTACCATAAAATAAACTGTTGGCACAAACGATGTATCTGTTTCTCTCGTTCTGTCTGTCACAGAGCAGATTGTCTCCCTTCTTTAGCATCTTGATCTGTAGAGAATAAAAATAGTTAGCACATAACATGTTTATTCCCATAACTCAGGGGTCGGCAACCTTTTGAGACAGAAGAGCCAAATGTTAAAATTTACAAAATTTCCCAGCTTTTAAAGAGCCACTAACATTTTAATTTCAATATTATAATCTTTGATTAGGAATATATATATATATATATATATATATATATATATATATATATATATATCGTTCATTACTGAGAGTTGCAGACTAATATTTTCACGAGTTTAAAAATAAAATAAAATAATTATTAGTATTTTTGCATGGAGCTGAAGAGCCGCAACTTGACATCAAAAGAGCCGCATGCGGCTCGCGAGCCGCAGGTTGCCGACCCCTGCCATAACTCATACGAAAGACAAAAACATATTTTTTTTTACAAATCTTTGACTTTGTTTTGGGTTGTGTTTTAAGTGAAACGTTCCCAACATGTTTACTGTTTTTATTTATTAATTAAGTATAATATAACTGGTGGTCATTTCTTCACTGTAAAAAAAATAAAGGCCTACATGTCTTTGTTGAGATTTATCAAATCATGCTTGATTTCACAAGTTGTAGGTTAACGTAGATTTTGGCGTCAAAACGCATAACACTAGGCCTACATTGAATACTCATATTGTTAATTGAACACAGTTTATAAATTTTAATGGAGTTTTAGTTGATCAAGGTGACTTTATGAAAGAATAATTTATTGACTTTTTAAACCAAGAGTTTGACATCGAGTTTTGCAAACGTGTTAGTTTCATACTTTACTAGACACGATTGGGATGTGCGGGCCTACACCAAAGATAAATTGTAATGTGGCATAGCGGGTATTTCTTTTTGGGTCTATACTCTATAGTGATATCCTAGTGGTACCTAATAAAATTATTGTATCGATACTGAGCCCACAAATACCAACATTCATGTGACAACAGCTCTAGTGCTGGTAGCTAATGAAATTATTGTATCGATACTGAGCCCACAAATACCAACATTCATGTGACAACAGCTCTAGTGCTGGTACCTAATGAAATTATTGTATCGATACTGATAGAAGACACCGTGAAACCCATCGGTACAATAGACACAGGTAGATCAATGGCTAAATGTTCTGGTTCAAGTTGTGTACACACTGTTTTATTGGGGATTCGATCCTTGCCTTACACTGCTTTCCTAGATAGCAATTGTCAATGTTAATAACGTTTTAAGAGGCAGATAGCAATTGTCAATGTTAATAACGTTTTAAGAGGCCTGAGGCAGGCAGTAAGGCAATAGAAAACCTATAGACCAGATCAATACGACAGCGTATCTTTAAGATGACAGCCTAAGTTTGATAAGACAGCGTATCTTTAAGTTCAGAATGGCAGCCTAAGATTGATAAGACAGCGTATCTTTAAGATGACAGCCTAAGATTGATACGACAGCGTATGTTTAAGATCAGAATGACAGCGTATCTTTAAGATGACAGCCTAAGATTGATACGACAGCGTATCTTTAAGATGACAGCCTAATATGGATACGACAGCGTATCTTTAAGATGACAGTCTAAGATTGATACGACAGCGTATCTTTAAGATGACAGCCTAAGATTGATAAGACAGCGTATCTTTAAGATGACAGCCTAATATTGATACGACAGCGTATCTTTAAGATGACAGCCTAAGATTGATACGACAGCGTATCTTTAAGATGACAGCCTAATATTGATACGACAGCGTATCTTTAAGATGACAGCCTAAGATTGATACGACAGCGTATCTTTAAGATGACAGCCTAATATGGATACGACAGCGTATCTTTAAGATGACAGCCTAAGATTGATACGACAGCGTATCTTTAAGATGACAGCCTAATATTGATACGACAGCGTATCTTTAAGATGACAGCCTAAGATTGATACGACAGCGTATCTTTAAGATGACAACCTAAGATTGATAAGACAGCGTATCTTTAAGATCAAAATGACATCCTAATATGGATACGACAGCGTATGTTTAAGATCAGAATGACAGCCTAAAATTGATTCGACAGCGTATCTTTAAGATGACAGCCTAAGATTGATACGACAGCGTATCTTTAAGATCAAAATGACAGCCTAAGTTGTTTTAAAAGTTGGCCTCATTCGTCAACAAATCTCCCAAAATGTAGTTTTGAAAAAAACGTATCCGAAGTTTCATGGGGTCTGATTTACTTTTTAAAAATATTTTAACTCATTTATTTATAAAAAGTTAAAAGGCATTAAACAATGAGCATTAAAGCTATTTTTAAGACTTTATGTAGCAGTAGAAGACCGAAATAATTATTTTCACTTTTGAGATAGAATGAAATACTATCAACCGGATCAGGATTAGAAAACTGTATAATGTTCTAAGTCAAATTTTGTTTTTTTACAGCCAGTTTCAATAGCTTTTCCAGAGGTGTAATGCAGTTTTGTATGAGTTATTGCCCCTCCCCCACAATCCACTTTTTAAAGAAGTATTTTTGGCCCCCTAAATGGTTTTTAAGGAGTATTGAGGACCAACTCTTAGACTATTAAAAGAAGAGCAATAAGTCATTAAATATTAGCTTGAAAGCATTTTCATTACAACACCACTAGTCACGTGACGAAATAAAATTTATTTTTGAACAAAAAATGTCCTTGTTTATTTACGTTTATTTATTGTTTATTTAATTGGACCCCAAACTGCCTTCCTCGACCCCCCCCCCCCTCCCCAGCCCCCGCATTGTGGTTTGGCAGCTCTGTAGTGCCGCGATTGTTGTGAATATAAACACATCCTCGCTGGCACCGGAAAAATATCTCATCATCCATTTAACAAGATAATAAATGAGTCATTAAAACTAATTTTAAAATTGCAAAAAGGGAGGTAATAAGATAATTACGAGCGAATACACGCACGTTAAAAAAAAGCGAGCTGATAGTTCACAGTTGTTTACAAATATGAGATCCAAACACGGATGTCGTGAAAACCATTGTCGTCAGATGCTGATAGAATCTCATCTACTGATAAGATTTTTTTAAATTTTTAAATAAATAGATATATGGGATACAAATATTTAGTGACAAAACTTAGGCTGGTTGGTGACTAAAAAAACGTTTAGTTTGTACATGAGGGGAGGGGGACTTGAAACTTTCGGGCGGGGGGGGGGGGGGTACATTTAAATGTCCTGTGTCGGAGACTGGTTAAAATATTTTTTTCCGTATAAACTATTTCTTTCTATTTAGTCCCGGAAGGGGGGGGGACGTTGGATGCCCTTAGGTTAGGGGCAGAGGTCCCTCCCTGAAGCCCATGTAAAATGTGCATTAATTTGTTGACTCTAAACCGGGTTAGTACTTTAAATTTAAAATATGCATTGATTTGTTTTAGTCTTAAATATAGTTCATGTAAATTTAATTTCACTGGGCCAGTGCTATTTTTAGCATCAACCGGGTTAGAGTTCAGGATGAGGTAATTACGTGCACGCGGCTGCTGTGGTATCGCTAATTTTATGACGGAGAAATAAATAATAGTTTCGTCAATGATGTGAGGAGCGAGGAATTTTACTATGGCGATAGAATATTGAGCGGGACGTTCGTTTTGAAACAAATAAGTTTATTGACTTGTTGAAGTAAAGACAGATTGTTACTAAAAAAAACGATGTATTACGGAATAGGCTTTTTTTTTGGATGGTAAAGGCATGAGTTAGTTAACTAAATTTTTAACCCCTGTTTTTTTTTAGAAGTTCTCCTACGCACATACATCACATAGCCCTACAAATACACAAACATTTACATATACATGACTTGCAAGCACAGAGTTCTATAAATACAAGTACACAGGCACAGAAACACTAATACATACACATCCTCCTTTTTTTTTAAAATTTCACATAAGCACATACACCATCATATACATACACTTACATACACAGACACGAATATATACATATATATATATATATATATATATATATATATATATATATATATATATATATATATATATATATATATATATATATATATATATATATATATATATATATATATATATATATATATACATATATATATATATATATATATATATATATATATATATATATATATATATATATATACATATATATATATACATATATACATATATATATATATACATATATATATATATATACATATATACATATATATATATATACACATATATATATATACATATATATATATACATATATATATATATATATATATATATATATATATATATATATATATATATATATATATATATATATATATATATATATATAGGCCACTGTCCTATTACCTATTAAATTGAGCTTTGTCTGTCATATTTATACTTAAACGAACTAACAGTTAGTTTATACATTGTTGGGTCAAGAATTTTTCAATGTTTTACTGTTACTGTTAATCTGGACCCTCTGTTAATTTCAGCAGACGAGTTATAGGCCTTTCCTCAGTCAACAAGTTAGTGAGTTATCGTTCCTTCCATAAATAACATTTTTGTCGGTTATAGACCCTCTAGGTCAACATCAACTCGAGTTATTCCTCTCTCCAGTCAACTTCTACTCGAGTTGTTGATATTATGAAGTCAACATTTTTTTCCCACGTTTTCTTTAACTTGCTTTCGCCTCTGTTTGTTTGTTTGTTTGTTTGTTTGTTTTTCCAATCAAATCTTGCGATCGAAATTTCGGGCACTTCCCAGTTAGCTAGCGCGCTGAAATTTTCAGGGAAGCTTTGTTACCGATGACAATTGAATATTCAATTGTTATTATTACTAAATTGATCCATGGAAACATTTTATTGAACATTTTAAATCACTATATAATTGTACAAAAAATGTGGGAAAAGGGGACATAACCCAGTCATTGTAATTTGATGAAAACAAGGTTCGGTACTCTCCCTGCTTACTGAGTAGTGTTCACGTGGTGTTTGTGTACAAACAACTGGAACAACTGGTGGCCAGTATGGGGGAGACGATATGGTCGAGTGGTTGGGCACACGATTGCTAACCCACTCGACACGGGTACAAGGTTCGTGTTTTTTACGAGTTGTCTTCGTTTACCCAAAAAAAAAGTGAATGCGAAAAGATAAAATCGATAGCAAGATTTTAATGCAAACAAACAAAGACTAAAAAGTAGAAAATAATTATCATTAAAAAAGTTTTAAAAAACCCACGTTTTCTGATTGAACTAAAAAAGTAGAAAATAAATGCTATACATCACAATAATGCAAGCGATCACTCTACTATAAGCGATGAAAAACGTGGGGCGCCGTGATTTTCTTACAGTTTCTAATACTGTTGACTCTCTACAAGCTCCCTAATAAAAGTCAATAGTATTATCTAATCAATGGTAATATAACTTTTACTTCGGCGCCCCACGTTTTTCATCGATTATAGTAGAGTGATCGCTTGCATTATTATTTTCTACTTTTTAGTTCAATCAGAAAACGTGGGTTTTTAAAAACTTTTTTAATGATAATTATTTTTAAATAAAAAATACTTAACTAAAAAAATGAAAAAGCATTTAAATAAATGTAACGTTTATGTGTATATAACGTTCAGGAATTCCGCGATATTCAGTGGTTCTCGCTTTAGATACACATGCTGTTGTTTTTTTAAATATCATATATATATATATATATATATATATATATATATATATATATATATATATTCCATTTTGATCTGCAGAACGTAGAATTGTGGTTTGTTTGGGTTGTTTTTTTAATTATAAAACTTTACAACGACAAGAGTAGAATATGATCTCTTGACACGGTAAATAAAACGCTCGTGGGGGGGGGGGGGGGAGGTCCTAGAAAAATGTTATGTAACGGGTGTTGGTCTTAGTTGTATCATATGTATGACATATGAGTAGGGTCACAAGTTTCTCATTTTGTTGTATACAAAATTGTAAGAATAGTCCGTCGTAATGCCACATTGGGTTTATAACGCCTCTTTCATTTTCTCCACTGTTCCTCTAAAGATGGCTTGTTTATACACTCAAAACATTTCTTAGTTGTAAGGAAAGAGCGTCCACCTAACGATATGGTCACGTGGGGTAGGGAGGTTTAGTTAGAACAAATTCTTGTTGTGAAACGTGAACTACCGCCATTGTTGTCGAGGTTTAGACCATTTAAATCCCAGCATCGACCCTAGCCTCGCTGCGTCACTATGAGCGGGAAACTCCAGTCCTGGCCATGGAGCCATGATGCTCCGAACAACAATTTACATCTGACATTTTATCCCGGCCCAACAGCGATCTTACCATCAAACTCTCTCAAACTTAATCCAAGACTTCAGACAACATTACAAGCTAAACCTTGTAACAAACTTTTCAAACTTGATACATTTAATCCACAAAGAAAAGAAACGAAACAATAAAAATTCCATCACTTGTGTCAACAGCTTGTCGTCTGCGGGGAGAAAGATGTTCACCTGCATACACGACATCGATACAGATGGCTTTTTGCGCTCGTGGCGCTGCTCCGGTGTACGGCTGCGGGCGGGTGGGTGTGCTCGCTGTAACGGCACGCATCTATACAAAGACTTACGCCATGTCGATATCAAAACAATTACACAGGTCGATGGGATACGCACAGTCAAGATCTACATGCTAGAGATGGCAGCGGGGCAACAACTCGTGCAGCACAGATCAACTGGGTTTCATGCAGCTTTTTTATCGCAGGAAGAGAGATGCGGTTTGTTTACCGTGGCACAGTCTGCTCCGTAGGAATGACGAGTTCGCTTTTCTAAATATATAAAAATTCTCCGTTTTTCTAAATATTTTTACTATAAATATTTTTAAGATTCTCCGTTTTTCTAAATATTTTTACTATAAATATTTTTAAGATTCTCCGTTTTTCTAAATATTTTTACTATAAATATTTTTAAGATTTTCTGTTTTTCTAAATATTTTAAGATTCTCCACGGATGGTGACAGTTTAGAGTTTTAATTTTTATTTTTATTTTTTAAAAGTATAGATTTTTTATCAACACAAACTAGTTAATAAATTGAGTTGACTAAAATAAGTTGCTTTATTTAGCTTTCAAATGTTGGGCTGAAGTGCAGACCGTACAGAGTGGCATATTCTAAAGAGGGAAGCGGTGACTCAGCGAAACAGTGAGAACTTAAATTAGAAAATGTGAGTTTTGGAGTTAATCTGTCTAAATCTAAATCATCCCTTAACACTTGGTGGGGTCGTTGGGACACCACAGGGTGGTGCTTTAGGGCTAAGTGTCCAAAAAATGTAACAAAATCTTCAAACACTGTTGTAAATTTTTGTTGGTTGATCTAACGATTTAAATATTTGTAGTAATCAATAGCCCTTTTGCTTTAGTGTGCTGTTTATATTTCTCTTAGTAAAGAAAACATTGAAGGTTGTTTAACCAGCAAATGTGAAGGATTAACTCCTTGGTTAACCCTTCATTTCATGAATTAATTTTGTGAAAGCTTTTTGAGAAAAAAAAATCTTACAAGGTGGGCTGTGGTGTGTAGAGAGCATAAATAATGAGGAAATTGAATTATTTTATCAAATAATGTTTATTTTGCAAAATAACAGTATGTATCAGATTTGATACAGTATGCAATGGTGGGTAAAAATTTGTTAAAATTGACAAAAAAGTATTTTTTACTTATCATTGAAAATTTATTGAGTAATTATTAATTTGAGTAAAACACTTATTCATCCCAAATCTGGAGCATCAGACATTCATTTACAAGGTAGTAATTTACATTTTTTTCACAATATTGCTATTACCAGTTATGTCATATTTCTTAGTAATCATGCATCTTTTTATTGTGTAAGTCAATAAGCAGCATCACTTTGCTCAGCATGACCTCTATCTAGTATAATTTGAAATTGTTTTGTTTTAAATGCAAAGTAGTTTTTAATGACTCAAACTTGTTTATATGAAAGAAATTAGAATATATCTACAATGCTGATATTTGGCCATTATTAGAACTTTTTCCTATGCAATGAAACCAGAGACATGACTGGTAGAAGCCAATGAATTGATTTATTTCTTCTATATCAAAGACTTCAAGCTTTATCTGGATTCCTCTGTGCAATGTAGATCTAGAAAATCCTTTCACCCAGTATACTAAGATAGTCTTTATCCATGGTGTGAAATAAAATAATCTTGAACAGCCGGAAGGCCTTGCACTAAAAACTATGTTGGTCAGTTCCTATTCCTCACAAATAATAGAAAACATTCATGTGTTTTAGTTAACCACTTTGCTGGACTAGCATCTGCTTACATCTTATGAATGTACATCTTATAAATGTAGGCCTACAGCTTATAAATGTATATCAGAATAAAGTCTACCGCTTTACTTGCTCCGAACCAATCCCTTTATTCTCTCTACATCACTTTCTAAGTGTTCAATTTCAGTTACAGTAACACCTTCAACATTAGGTAAATAAATAGATGAATAATTAGACATTAGTGACCAAAGAAATGTGCAGTCTCTATTTCAGACAGAATTCTTTTGTGAGAATCTTTACCCATCCTGTAAAAAAAAAAATTCACTATAAGAAACTATATATTATTTCTAGATTTATTTACTTTATCTTCATGCATGCACAAATTAAATTATAATTTAAATAAAAATAATGTATCACTGCTACTTTTTTATATACTAGAGGATTAGGATTTTATTTGCAAGTTTAAATACTATATGCAAGAATGTCAATCAAATATTATTATGCCATTTTTTTTAAAAACAATTATTGCAAGTGATAAGTTCAATATGTACTATAGGCCTTTTTATTAGATTGTAACTTCATAAGATGAATAATCAAATATTACACCAACTTCACTTTCATTTACATTCTCCTTGAAGTCTACCATCTATTTCATTCAGAACAGTTTTGCGACAAAATTTATCGCTCGCTCTAGACAAAAAGAGATCCTGTAAAAATAAATAAAACAATGTCTGCACCAAACAATCTCTAATCATTCATGAACTTCATGGATTTATAAATTAAGTTTTAATTACTATTATAAACATAAGTAAACCACCACTGCCTATAGTAATTATTACTGTTTGCGTACCGATATGAAGTAAATAATAAGTAGACTAAGTATGTAGGCCTATGCCTAATATTATTACTTATTTTCTATAATAATAATTACTGTACTACTTTCTAAGCTTATTAGACCCAAACACTGTCTCTGTGTATGAATTAGTATGATTAGAGAATTATATGCAAGTTATTCTAAGCAGTAGCTAGTAAATATCAGTCTAATACTATATTATTATTGTTATACATTATGACACTTTTTTTGGTCTTCAATAGCAGCACTACACTGTACACCCTTTATTATAGGCTTATTATAGTAGCACACTGATCATCTGTATGTATATAGTACTGAGTAAGTGCTAAATCTAAGTAAAATTAGTATACAATAGTCTACAGCTTGACTATGTTACTATTGTTACAGATTTTGACACTATTTTTCTTCTATAATTTACATATTATTATTGTAAAAATATGAAAGAAAAACAAACCTAAGCTAGTGTAAGAACCAACAGTTGACTAGAGTCTACCTACTAGATGTTAGGAATTGTTCTATCAACTAATTATTATACTACAGAAAAGTCACTATACAGTAGTCCCAGCAAGTGTCATGGTCATACCGTTGCATGGTGTATCAAAACTGTTACATACCGTAATTGGACATTATCAGCACAAATATAAAGAAATAGTATGCAAACAACTTATTTTTAGGTAAAATTACTCACCTGAGATTGGTGAATATTTTTTTCAAGAAGAAAAACACGGCCTGTGAATTTTTATTATTTTCTCAAAAACACCTCGATCACAGCTGTCCGACCAGTGTAAAAAAACGGAATCAAACTCGAATTGTGTGAGACGAAACACACCTATAGTCTGTTTTGGGTATGAAGTTGGGTCAAAAGTGATCAAGCTAGAGTATGGCATATTAAAAACTCAGATTTTAACATTTGTGTAGATTCAATGGGGGTTATTTCACTTTGTATCAAAATTGATACAACATGAAATGAAGGGTTAAGCTGTTGGTGCCGTGAGATGGTTTAGTTTAGTGTTTGGGAAATATTTTGTAAGCAGACGTTACTAAATTACGTCATCAAAGTTCAAGAAATATCAAATGATTCACACTAGAAATATTGTCTATAATTTTTTAATACATTAAAATAAATTGTATAACTAAATTTTCCTCACTTTTAGTAAGTCGACATACCCGTGTAGGCCTATGTGCCATAAACAATTTTATTTCAACACTTTTGCTTGTCACAGAATGCCGCCAGTTCCCACCACGAAATAACATCACAAACCTCACCCCCCCCCCCCCCCCCTCCCCAATACAGTCTAAAGAAAACAGACATCTTTTTCATGATTTTCAGTTTCGAGCGATCAAAATGCATGTCGCTGCTACGTCACGCCGTACTGATACTCCCATTCAACACATAACATTTAGTCACCTAAGTACGACCTCACAACCCCCACCTCTCACCCCTAGGTATATACGTCAATTTATTTTTAACTGTTTGCAAACCCGTCATTTAGGAAAGTACAGCTTCTAATAACACGAATGGGAAAGTTTAAATAGTGCACATCGTTACCCGTTCGGATGAAAACATCTACAGGGCAGATGAAGTAGATTTCCCGTATTTGTGTTAGCTCAGACAATGCGGTCAGTTTAAACTCAAGCTGCCTTGACCTTGGGTGGAACCAGTGACATCCTGGTCCACGAGTACAGGGACGTTCACGTTATGTCTGGCGCGCTAGCACTTCACTACATTGTCTGATTTATAACTGTCGTGTAAACAGCGAGGCTACGGTCATAAGACGGCTGTGTGTAGGCCACAAGCTTCACTAGTCTCAACAAGCTATCATCTGTAGGCCACAAGCTTCACTAGTCTTAAACTATCATCTGTAGGCCTACACACAACTAACATACCATGTGTGTATACTCTCAATGTCTACACACTTCTAGTATTCATATCACTGACCTCTGATACATCTTGTGCAGGTGTGCAGTTACACATACTAAGTGCACAGACCACTAGTTTCAAAAAATGTGTTACAATCACCCTCCCCCCACCCCCCTCATGAAACTAACATTGTCTCATGCAACTCGTGTATGCACTCAAATGTGAAAGTGTTAGCCCCGATATAGCACCTACAATGTAACTTAAAATAATAACAAATAACTTGTAGCCAGTTGAACAATTTCTTTAATATTTAACTTGACCTTTACAATTAATTAACTTTTGAAAATATACCACTTAAATTTTTACATATGTGGGTTTTTTTAACATAAAACTTGTAAATCAAAAACAAATCACACTGTTAAAATCTTTCAATATAAAGTAAACTTAAGTAGCCATAAAGTAAAAAAAAAGTCATAACACAGGTAACTGTCATGTCATTTAATGTTTATTTATATAGTGGAAATTGTATCAAGTTTATGTAGTTTCAGAAAAATTAATGATTTTTGTATTCTGTTTATAATATGTATTTGCAAATTCTGTGATACCATTTATTTGCAGCTATGCTTTATTATAAACAATGGCAGCAAAGAAATAAAATTAGGTACGGGCTATCACATGTTTGAGGTTCTGACCACACCGAATTGATGAGCACAATCCGAGGACACCAGTAGGTATTACATAACATGCTTTACTGTCTTTAATGGATCATTTCTCTTGTAACCCAAATCAAACTTAATACTGTTTAAGACTTACAACAATTTGAATAGGGCATGTTTACTCAATGATCTAAATGTATTTTTGTTTATGATATACTCCGCTATTTCAAACTATGGTTAAAAGATCAGAGAGAATGGGCATTTATCACAGCGAGCGAGGGGATGGGGGTGCAGTTTGCACCAGGTGACACCTTTTAGGGGCGACACTGACAAAAATTTACTGTCAAAACAACTGTTTTATCCAAACAAGATAAAATACAAGAGAAAGAGTGGTAACACCAAAGACAAAAAAAAGGAATTTGACAAAAGAACATTGTAATTTTAAATGCTCTTTTGAAATTTAAATTGCAGATTATTGGTTCTGTTTGCATTTTGTAGAATTAGATTACTGTTTACAGTTTATAATTTTAATGGCACTGTGTGTAACTAGAGCCTAACATGAACACCAGGAACACATCCCAGCGTTTTAAAATGCCGTGTGACTAGGCGTCTCAAGTTGCTTTATGAGTATAATTCCAACCTCATGTCGTAAAGTGGTCAGCCTGTGCACAGAGGACATTTAGGGAATTGGGTGGTGGCAAGCTAAAACAGAGCATTTTAATGCCCTGTAATCTTCTTGATAGTAAACATCGTTGTGAGCAGAATCCAAATAAATAGCCAATTAAAATTGTAAGTGGGAAGCTAAAATCAGAGCATTTTAATGCCCTGTAATCTTCTTGATAGAAAAAATTGCAAGCTGAATCCAAATAAATAGCCAATTAAAATTATAAACATAGACAGGTCACTTAGGAGAAGCAGTACTGGAAGAACCAAAGATGCAAAGGGACAAAGGGGCATAACCAGAAAAAGGTTTCTAGCAAGAGTTAGGAGATGAAAACCTTAAATCTCAATGTGTGAGATTAATGTGAGAATGCTCATAATGTAGTTCTTAATTACAAATAACATTGAAAGATTTAACTAGAAAGACAGAAATGATAATTTATATTAGTAGGTATTGTGAAATGTACATCTTAACAATTTTAAGAAAAATCTGAAAAGAAATCTTACAGCATTTTGAAAATAAAATAAACTTAAGGCTGTTGATTAGATGAAAAGGTAAAAAGCAAGTTATGCTATTTAATTTTTTTTTTAAGTCTAATATGAGATATGTAGCAAATATAAAACACCCAGCATGTGATAGGTAATACTTGAATAGATAAAGTCTTACGGTAGGCCTTTTAAGTTTAATTAAAAGATTATTGTACAAAAACTATTTCAACTGAAGATGCATTAAAAGTCTGCAGTAAGAAAATGTGTTCAAGACCATTAAATCATTGATCAGTTGTTTGTTAATGGCTACTGTAGAACTAGAAGAAGAGATGTGATGCTTAAAAATTCAGTTGTCCTTTTGTACATTTTTAGGAAATATATCTGAAAAGCACAAAAATGTGGTAAAAACCCATATAAAAAAAAATGCATCAGAAGTCTAGATAAAAAAATAACATTTTTGTAGAACATTTTAAAATCTACGACAACACTTAATAGGATTGATTGATTGGTTGATTTGTTAGTTGTTAGCATTAATTTATACAGGACAAAATTAATTCAGGTGCAGCAAAAAGAAGCCAGTTTTGCTTTGTAAATAAGCAGCATATTATACACAAGATAAATGGCAAGTTGGACATGATAAATATTTGTCATGCTAAAGTACAAGTAGTTAAATTACAATGGAGAGAAAGGTGACCAAAGATCACATGGAGACACCGTTTACAATTTTGAATTCTCATTTTAAATACACTTTGGAAAACTGAACCAACATAATTATTTCTGATATCCAACTCCTGCTCAGTTTATAATTTTAATGGCACTGTGTGTAACTAGAGCCTAACATGAACACCAGGAACACATCCCAGCGTTTTAAAATGCCGTGTGACTAGGCGTCTCAAGTTGCTTTATGAGTATAATTCCAACCTCATGTCGTAAAGTGGTCAGCCTGTGCACAGAGGACATTTAGGGATTTGGGTGGTGGGAAGCTAAAACAGAGCATTTTAATGCCCTGTAATCTTCTTGATAGTAAACATCGTTGTGAGCAGAATCCAAATAAATAGCCAATTAAAATTGTAAGTGGGAAGCTAAAATCAGAGCATTTTAATGCCCTGTAATCTTCTTGATAGTAAATGTTGCAAGCTGAATCCAAAAAAATTGCCAATTAAAATTATAAACATAGACAGGTCACTTAGGAGAAGCAGTACTGGAAGAACCAAAGATGCAATGATAAAGGGACAAAGGGGCATAACCAGAAAAAAGTTTCTAGCAAGAGTTAGGAGATGAAAACCTTAAATCTCAATGTGTGAGATTAATGTGAGAATGCTCATAATGTAGTTCTTAATTACAAATAACATTGAAAGATTTAACTAGAAAGACAGAAATGATAATTTATATTAGTAGGTATTGTGAAATGTACATCTTAACAATTTTAAGAAAAATCTGAAAAGAAATCTTACAGCATTTTGAAAATAAAATAAACTTAAGGCTGATGATTAGATGAAAAGGTAAAAAGCAAGTTATGTTATTCAATTTTTTTTTTAAAATCTAATATGAGATATGTAGCAAATGTAAAACACCCAGCATGTGATAGGTAATACTTGAATAGATAAAGTCTTACGGTAGGCCTTTTAAGTTTAATTAAAAGATTATGGTACAAAAAATATTTCAACTGAAGATGCATTAGAAGTCTGCAGTAAGAAAATCTGTACAAGAGCATTAAATCATTGATCAGTTGTTTGTTAGTGGCTACTGTAGAACTAGAAGAAGAGATGTGATGCTTAAAAATTAAGTTGTCCTTTTGTAAATTTTTAGGAAATATATCAGAAAAGCACTAAAATGTGGTAAAAACCCATTTCAACAAAAAATGCATCAGAAGTCTAGATAAAAAAATAAATAACATTTTTGTAGAACATTTTAAAATCTACGACATAACTTAATAGGATTGATTGATTGGTTGATTTGTTAGTTGTTAGCATTAATTTATACAGGACAAAATTAATTCAGGTGCAGCAAAAAGAAACCAGTTTTGCTTTGCTTTGTAAATAAGCAGCATATTATACACAAGATAAATGGCAAGTTGGACATGGTAAATATTTGTCAATCTAAAGTACAAGTAGTTAAATTACAATGGAGAGAAAGGTGACCAAAGATCACATGGAGACACTGTTTACAATTTTGAATTCTCATTTTAAATACACTTTGGAAAACTGAACCAACAGAATTATTTCTGATATCAAACTCCTGCTCAGTTTATAATTTTAATGGCACTGTGTGTAACTAGAGCCTAACATGAACACAAGGAACACATCCCAGTGTTTTAAAATGCCGTGTGACTAGGCGTCTCAAGTTGCTTTATGAGTATAATTCCAACCTCATGTCGTAAAGTGGTCAGCCTGTGCACAGAGGACATTTAGGGAATTGGGTGGTGGGAAGCTAAAGCAGAGCAATTTAATGCCCTGTAATCTTCTTGATAGTAAACATCGTTGCAAGCTGAATCCAAATAAATAGCCAATTAAAATTGTAAGTGGGAAGCTAAAATCAGAGCATTTTAATGCCCTGTAATCTTCTTGATAGAAAACGTTGCAAGCTCAATCCAAATAAATTGCCAATTAAAATTATAAACATAGACAGGTCACTTAGGAGAAGCAGTACTGGAAGAACCAAAGATGCAATGATAAAGGGACAAAGGGGCATAACCAGAAAAAAGTTTCTAGCAAGAGTTAGGAGATGAAAACCTTAAATCTCAATGTGTGAGATTAATGTGAGAATGCTCATAATGTAGTTCTTAATTACAAATAACATTGAAAGATTTAACTAGAAAGACAGAAATGATAATTTATATTAGTAGGTATTGTGAAATGTACATCTTAACAATTTTAAGAAAAATCTGAAAAGAAATCTTACAGCATTTTGAAAATAAAATAAACTTAAGGCTGATGATTAGATGAAAAGGTAAAAAGCAAGTTATGTTATTCAATTTTTTTTTTAAAATCTAATATGAGATATGTAGCAAATGTAAAACACCCATCATGTGATAGGTAATACTTGAATAGATAAAGTCTTACGGTAGGCCTTTTAAGTTTAATTAAAAGATTATGGTACAAAAAATATTTCAACTGAAGATGCATTAGAAGTCTGCAGTAAGAAAATCTGTACAAGAGCATTAAATCATTGATTAGTTGTTTGTTAGTGGCTACTGTAGAACTAGAAGAAGAGATGTGATGCTTAAAAATTAAGTTGTCCTTTTGTAAATTTTTAGGAAATATATCAGAAAAGCACAAAAATGTGGTAAAAACCCATTTCAACAAAAAATGCATCAGAAGTCTAGATAAAAAAATAAATAACATTTTTGTAGAACATTTTAAAATCTACGACAAAACTTAATAGGATTGATTGATTGGTTGATTTGTTAGTTGTTAGCATTAATTTATACAGGACAAAATTAATTCAGGTGCAGCAAAAAGAAACCAGTTTTGCTTTGTAAATAAGCAGCATATTATACACAAGATAAATGGCAAGTTGGACATGGTAAATATTTGTCAATCTAAAGTACAAGTAGTTAAATTACAATGGAGAGAAAGGTGACCAAAGATCACATGGAGACACTGTTTACAATTTTGAATTCTCATTTTAAATACACTTTGGAAAACTGAACCAACAGAATTATTTCTGATATCCAACTCCTGCTCAGTTTATAATTTTAATGGCACTGTGTGTAACTAGAGCCTAACATGAACACCAGGAACACATCCCAGTGTTTTAAAATGCCGTGTGACTAGGCGTCTCAAGTTGCTTTATGAGTATAATTCCAACCTCATGTCGTAAAGTGGTCAGCCTGTGCACAGAGGACATTTAGGGAATTGGGTGGTGGGAAGCTAAAGCAGAGCATTTTAATGCCCTGTAATCTTCTTGATAGTAAACATCGTTGCAAGCTGAATCCAAATAAATAGCCAATTAAAATTGTAAGTGGGAAGCTAAAATCAGAGCATTTTAATGCCCTGTAATCTTCTTGATAGAAAACGTTGCAAGCTCAATCCAAATAAATTGCCAATTAAAATTGTAAGTGGGAAGCTAAAATCAGAGCATTTTAATGCCCTGTAATCTTCTTGATAGAAAATGTTGCAAGCTGAATCCAAAAAAATTGCCAATTAAAATTATAAACATAGACAGGTCACTTAGGAGAAGCAGTACTGGAAGAACCAAAGATGCAATGATAAAGGGACAAAGGGGCATAACCAGAAAAAAGTTTCTAGCAAGAGTTAGGAGATGAAAACCTTAAATCTCAATGTGTGAGATTAATGTGAGAATGCTCATAATGTAGTTCTTAATTACAAATAACTTTGAAAGATTTAACTAGAAAGACAGAAATGATAATTTATATTAGTAGGTATTGTGAAATGTACATCTTAACAATTTTAAGAAAAATCTGAAAAGAAATCTTACAGCATTTTGAAAATAAAATAAACTTAAGGCTGATGATTAGATGAAAAGGTAAAAAGCAAGTTATGTTATTCAATTATTTTTTTTAAATCTAATATGAGATATGTAGCAAATGTAAAACACCCAGCATGTGATAGGTAATACTTGAATAGATAAAGTCTTACGGTAGGCCTTTTAAGTTTAATTAAAAGATTATGGTACAAAAAATATTTCAACTGAAGATGCATTAGAAGTCTGCAGTAAGCAAATCTGTACAAGAGCATTAAATCATTGATCAGTTGTTTGTTAGTGGCTACTGTAGAACTAGAAGAAGATATGTGATGCTTAAAAATTAAGTTGTCCTTTTGTACATTTTTAGGAAATATATCAGAAAAGCACAAAAATGTGGTAAAAACCCATTTCAACAAAAAATGCATCAGAAGTCTAGATAAAAAAATAAATAACATTTTTGTAGAACATTTTAAAATCTACGACAAAACTTAATAGGATTGATTGATTGGTTGATTTGTTAGTTGTTAGCATTAATTTATACAGGACAAAATTAATTCAGGTGCAGCAAAAAGAAACCAGTTTTGCTTTGTAAATAAGCAGCATATTATACACAAGATAAATGGCAAGTTGGACATGGTAAATATTTGTCAATCTAAAGTACAAGTAGTTAAATTACAATGGAGAGAAAGGTGACCAAAGATCACATGGAGACACTGTTTACAATTTTGAATTCTCATTTTAAATACACTTTGGAAAACTGAACCAACAGAATTATTTCTGATATCCAACTCCTGCTCAGCTTATAATTTTAATGGCACTGTGTGTAACTAGAGCCTAACATGAACACCAGGAACACATCCCAGTGTTTTAAAATGCCGTGTGACTAGGCGTCTCAAGTTGCTTTATGAGTATAATTCCAACCTCATGTTGTAAAGTGGTCAGCCTGTGCACAGAGGACATTTAGGGAATTGGGTGGTGGGAAGCTAAAGCAGAGCATTTTAATGCCCTGTAATCTTCTTGATAGTAAACATCGTTGCAAGCTGAATCCAAATAAATAGCCAATTAAAATTGTAAGTGGGAAGCTAAAATCAGAGCATTTTAATGCCCTGTAATCTTCTTGATAGAAAACGTTGCAAGCTCAATCCAAATAAATTGCCAATTAAAATTGTAAGTGGGAAGCTAAAATCAGAGCATTTTAATGCCCTGTAATCTTCTTGATAGAAAATGTTGCAAGCTGAATCCAAAAAAATTGCCAATTAAAATTATAAACATAGACAGGTCACTTAGGAGAAGCAGTACTGGAAGAACCAAAGATGCAATGATAAAGGGACAAAGGGGCATAACCAGAAAAAAGTTTCTAGCAAGAGTTAGGAGATGAAAACCTTAAATCTCAATGTGTGAGATTAATGTGAGAATGCTCATAATGTAGTTCTTAATTACAAATAACTTTGAAAGATTTAACTAGAAAGACAGAAATGATAATTTATATTAGTAGGTATTGTGAAATGTACATCTTAACAATTTTAAGAAAAATCTGAAAAGAAATCTTACAGCATTTTGAAAATAAAATAAACTTAAGGCTGATGATTAGATGAAAAGGTAAAAAGCAAGTTATGTTATTCAATTATTTTTTTTAAATCTAATATGAGATATGTAGCAAATGTAAAACACCCAGCATGTGATAGGTAATACTTGAATAGATAAAGTCTTACGGTAGGCCTTTTAAGTTTAATTAAAAGATTATGGTACAAAAAATATTTCAACTGAAGATGCATTAGAAGTCTGCAGTAAGCAAATCTGTACAAGAGCATTAAATCATTGATCAGTTGTTTGTTAGTGGCTACTGTAGAACTAGAAGAAGATATGTGATGCTTAAAAATTAAGTTGTCCTTTTGTACATTTTTAGGAAATATATCAGAAAAGCACAAAAATGTGGTAAAAACCCATTTCAACAAAAAATGCATCAGAAGTCTAGATAAAAAAAAAAATAACATTTTTGTAGAACATTTTAAAATCTACGACAAAACTTAATAGGATTGATTGATTGGTTGATTTGTTAGTTGTTAGCATTAATTTATACAGGACAAAATTAATTCAGGTGCAGCAAAAAGAAACCAGTTTTGCTTTGTAAATAAGCAGCATATTATACACAAGATAAATGGCAAGTTGGACATGGTAAATATTTGTCAATCTAAAGTACAAGTAGTTAAATTACAATGGAGAGAAAGGTGACCAAAGATCACATGGAGACACTGTTTACAATTTTGAATTCTCATTTTAAATACACTTTGGAAAACTGAACCAACAGAATTATTTCTGATATCCAACTCCTGCTCAGTTTATAATTTTAATGGCACTGTGTGTAACTAGAGCCTAACATGAACACCAGGAACACATCCCAGTGTTTTAAAATGCCGTGTGACTAGGCGTCTCAAGTTGCTTTATGAGTATAATTCCAACCTCATGTCGTAAAGTGGTCAGCCTGTGCACAGAGGACATTTAGGGAATTGGGTGGTGGGAAGCTAAAGCAGAGCATTTTAATGCCCTGTAATCTTCTTGATAGTAAACATCGTTGCAAGCTGAATCCAAATAAATAGCCAATTAAAATTGTAAGTGGGAAGCTAAAATCAGAGCATTTTAATGCCCTGTAATCTTCTTGATAGAAAACGTTGCAAGCTCAATCCAAATAAATTGCCAATTAAAATTGTAAGTGGGAAGCTAAAATCAGAGCATTTTAATGCCCTGTAATCTTCTTGATAGAAAATGTTGCAAGCTGAATCCAAAAAAATTGCCAATTAAAATTATAAACATAGACAGGTCACTTAGGAGAAGCAGTACTGGAAGAACCAAAGATGCAATGATAAAGGGACAAAGGGGCATAACCAGAAAAAAGTTTCTAGCAAGAGTTAGGAGATGAAAACCTTAAATCTCAATGTGTGAGATTAATGTGAGAATGCTCATAATGTAGTTCTTAATTACAAATAACTTTGAAAGATTTAACTAGAAAGACAGAAATGATAATTTATATTAGTAGGTATTGTGAAATGTACATCTTAACAATTTTAAGAAAAATCTGAAAAGAAATCTTACAGCATTTTGAAAATAAAATAAACTTAAGGCTGATGATTAGATGAAAAGGTAAAAAGCAAGTTATGTTATTCAATTATTTTTTTTAAATCTAATATGAGATATGTAGCAAATGTAAAACACCCAGCATGTGATAGGTAATACTTGAATAGATAAAGTCTTACGGTAGGCCTTTTAAGTTTAATTAAAAGATTATGGTACAAAAAATATTTCAACTGAAGATGCATTAGAAGTCTGCAGTAAGCAAATCTGTACAAGAGCATTAAATCATTGATCAGTTGTTTGTTAGTGGCTACTGTAGAACTAGAAGAAGATATGTGATGCTTAAAAATTAAGTTGTCCTTTTGTACATTTTTAGGAAATATATCAGAAAAGCACAAAAATGTGGTAAAAACCCATTTCAACAAAAAATGCATCAGAAGTCTAGATAAAAAAATAAATAACATTTTTGTAGAACATTTTAAAATCTACGACAAAACTTAATAGGATTGATTGATTGGTTGATTTGTTAGTTGTTAGCATTAATTTATACAGGACAAAATTAATTCAGGTGCAGCAAAAAGAAACCAGTTTTGCTTTGTAAATAAGCAGCATATTATACACAAGATAAATGGCAAGTTGGACATGGTAAATATTTGTCAATCTAAAGTACAAGTAGTTAAATTACAATGGAGAGAAAGGTGACCAAAGATCACATGGAGACACTGTTTACAATTTTGAATTCTCATTTTAAATACACTTTGGAAAACTGAACCAACAGAATTATTTCTGATATCCAACTCCTGCTCAGTTTATAATTTTAATGGCACTGTGTGTAACTAGAGCCTAACATGAACACCAGGAACACATCCCAGTGTTTTAAAATGCCGTGTGACTAGGCGTCTCAAGTTGCTTTATGAGTATAATTCCAACCTCATGTTGTAAAGTGGTCAGCCTGTGCACAGAGGACATTTAGGGAATTGGGTGGTGGGAAGCTAAAGCAGAGCAATTTAATGCCCTGTAATCTTCTTGATAGTAAACATCGTTGCAAGCTGAATCCAAATAAATAGCCAATTAAAATTGTAAGTGGGAAGCTAAAATCAGAGCATTTTAATGCCCTGTAATCTTCTTGATAGAAAACGTTGCAAGCTCAATCCAAATAAATTGCCAATTAAAATTGTAAGTGGGAAGCTAAAATCAGAGCATTTTAATGCCCTGTAATCTTCTTGATAGAAAATGTTGCAAGCTGAATCCAAAAAAATTGCCAATTAAAATTATAAACATAGACAGGTCACTTAGGAGAAGCAGTACTGGAAGAACCAAAGATGCAATGATAAAGGGACAAAGGGGCATAACCAGAAAAAAGTTTCTAGCAAGAGTTAGGAGATGAAAACCTTAAATCTCAATGTGTGAGATTAATGTGAGAATGCTCATAATGTAGTTCTTAATTACAAATAACATTGAAAGATTTAACTAGAAAGACAGAAATGATAATTTATATTAGTAGGTATTGTGAAATGTACATCTTAACAATTTTAAGAAAAATCTGAAAAGAAATCTTACAGCATTTTGAAAATAAAATAAACTTAAGGCTGATGATTAGATGAAAAGGTAAAAAGCAAGTTATGTTATTCAATTTTTTTTTTTAAATCTAATATGAGATATGTAGCAAATGTAAAACACCCATCATGTGATAGGTAATACTTGAATAGATAAAGTCTTACGGTAGGCCTTTTAAGTTTAATTAAAAGATTATGGTACAAAAAATATTTCAACTGAAGATGCATTAGAAGTCTGCAGTAAGAAAATCTGTACAAGAGCATTAAATCATTGATCAGTTGTTTGTTAGTGGCTACTGTAGAACTAGAAGAAGATATGTGATGCTTAAAAATTAAGTTGTCCTTTTGTAAATTTTTAGGAAATATATCAGAAAAGCACAAAAATGTGGTAAAAACCCATTTCAACAAAAAATGCATCAGAAGTCTAGATAAAAAAATAAATAACATTTTTGTAGAACATTTTAAAATCTACGACAAAACTTAATAGGATTGATTGATTGGTTGATTTGTTAGTTGTTAGCATTAATTTATACAGGACAAAATTAATTCAGGTGCAGCAAAAAGAAACCAGTTTTGCTTTGTAAATAAGCAGCATATTATACACAAGATAAATGGCAAGTTGGACATGGTAAATATTTGTCAATCTAAAGTACAAGTAGTTAAATTACAATGGAGAGAAAGGTGACCAAAGATCACATGGAGACACTGTTTACAATTTTGAATTCTCATTTTAAATACACTTTGGAAAACTGAACCAACAGAATTATTTCTGATATCCAACTCCTGCTCAGTTTATAATTTTAATGGCACTGTGTGTAACTAGAGCCTAACATGAACACCAGGAACACATCCCAGTGTTTTAAAATGCCGTGTGACTAGGCGTCTCAAGTTGCTTTATGAGTATAATTCCAACCTCATGTCGTAAAGTGGTCAGCCTGTGCACAGAGGACATTTAGGGAATTGGGTGGTGGGAAGCTAAAGCAGAGCATTTTAATGCCCTGTAATCTTCTTGATAGTAAACATCGTTGCAAGCTGAATCCAAATAAATAGCCAATTAAAATTGTAAGTGGGAAGCTAAAATCAGAGCATTTTAATGCCCTGTAATCTTCTTGATAGAAAATGTTGCAAGCTGAATCCAAAAAAATTGCCAATTAAAATTATAAACATAGACAGGTCACTTAGGAGAAGCAGTACTGGAAGAACCAAAGATGCAATGATAAAGGGACAAAGGGGCATAACCAGAAAAAAGTTTCTAGCAAGAGTTAGGAGATGAAAACCTTAAATCTCAATGTGTGAGATTAATGTGAGAATGCTCATAATGTAGTTCTTAATTACAAATAACATTGAAAGATTTAACTAGAAAGACAGAAATGATAATTTATATTAGTAGGTATTGTGAAATGTACATCTTAACAATTTTAAGAAAAATCTGAAAAGAAATCTTACAGCATTTTGAAAATAAAATAAACTTAAGGCTGATGATTAGATGAAAAGGTAAAAAGCAAGTTATGTTATTCAATTTTTTTTTTAAATCTAATATGAGATATGTAGCAAATGTAAAACACCCAGCATGTGATAGGTAATACTTGAATAGATAAAGTCTTACGGTAGGCCTTTTAAGTTTAATTAAAAGATTATGGTACAAAAAATATTTCAACTGAAGATGCATTAGAAGTCTGCAGTAAGAAAATCTGTACAAGAGCATTAAATCATTGATCAGTTGTTTGTTAGTGGCTACTGTAGAACTAGAAGAAGATATGTGATGCTTAAAAATTAAGTTGTCCTTTTGTAAATTTTTAGGAAATATATCAGAAAAGCACAAAAATGTGGTAAAAACCCATTTCAACAAAAAATGCATCAGAAGTCTAGATAAAAAAATAAATAACATTTTTGTAGAACATTTTAAAATCTACGACAAAACTTAATAGGATTGATTGATTGGTTGATTTGTTAGTTGTTAGCATTAATTTATACAGGACAAAATTAATTCAGGTGCAGCAAAAAGAAACCAGTTTTGCTTTGTAAATAAGCAGCATATTATACACAAGATAAATGGCAAGTTGGACATGGTAAATATTTGTCAATCTAAAGTACAAGTAGTTAAATTACAATGGAGAGAAAGGTGACCAAAGATCACATGGAGACACTGTTTACAATTTTGAATTCTCATTTTAAATACACTTTGGAAAACTGAACCAACAGAATTATTTCTGATATCCAACTCCTGCTCAGTTTATAATTTTAATGGCACTGTGTGTAACTAGAGCCTAACATGAACACCAGGAACACATCCCAGTGTTTTAAAATGCCGTGTGACTAGGCGTCTCAAGTTGCTTTATGAGTATAATTCCAACCTCATGTCGTAAAGTGGTCAGCCTGTGCACAGAGGACATTTAGGGAATTGGGTGGTGGGAAGCTAAAGCAGAGCATTTTAATGCCCTGTAATCTTCTTGATAGTAAACATCGTTGCAAGCTGAATCCAAATAAATAGCCAATTAAAATTGTAAGTGGGAAGCTAAAATCAGAGCATTTTAATGCCCTGTAATCTTCTTGATAGAAAACGTTGCAAGCTCAATCCAAATAAATTGCCAATTAAAACTGTAAGTGGGAAGCTAAAATCAGAGCATTTTAATGCCCTGTAATCTTCTTGATAGAAAATGTTGCAAGCTGAATCCAAAAAAATTGCCAATTAAAATTATAAACATAGACAGGTCACTTAGGAGAAGCAGTACTGGAAGAACCAAAGATGCAATGATAAAGGGACAAAGGGGCATAACCAGAAAAAAGTTTCTAGCAAGAGTTAGGAGATGAAAACCTTAAATCTCAATGTGTGAGATTAATGTGAGAATGCTCATAATGTAGTTCTTAATTACAAATAACATTGAAAGATTTAACTAGAAAGACAGAAATGATAATTTATATTAGTAGGTATTGTGAAATGTACATCTTAACAATTTTAAGAAAAATCTGAAAAGAAATCTTACAGCATTTTGAAAATAAAATAAACTTAAGGCTGATGATTAGATGAAAAGGTAAAAAGCAAGTTATGTTATTCAATTTTTTTTTTAAATCTAATATGAGATATGTAGCAAATGTAAAACACCCAGCATGTGATAGGTAATACTTGAATAGATAAAGTCTTACGGTAGGCCTTTTAAGTTTAATTAAAAGATTATGGTACAAAAAATATTTCAACTGAAGATGCATTAGAAGTCTGCAGTAAGAAAATCTGTACAAGAGCATTAAATCATTGATCAGTTGTTTGTTAGTGGCTACTGTAGAACTAGAAGAAGATATGTGATGCTTAAAAATTAAGTTGTCCTTTTGTAAATTTTTAGGAAATATATCAGAAAAGCACAAAAATGTGGTAAAAACCCATTTCAACAAAAAATGCATCAGAAGTCTAGATAAAAAAATAAATAACATTTTTGTAGAACATTTTAAAATCTACGACAAAACTTAATAGGATTGATTGATTGGTTGATTTGTTAGTTGTTAGCATTAATTTATACAGGACAAAATTAATTCAGGTGCAGCAAAAAGAAACCAGTTTTGCTTTGTAAATAAGCAGCATATTATACACAAGATAAATGGCAAGTTGGACATGGTAAATATTTGTCAATCTAAAGTACAAGTAGTTAAATTACAATGGAGAGAAAGGTGACCAAAGATCACATGGAGACACTGTTTACAATTTTGAATTCTCATTTTAAATACACTTTGGAAAACTGAACCAACAGAATTATTTCTGATATCCAACTCCTGCTCAGTTTATAATTTTAATGGCACTGTGTGTAACTAGAGCCTAACATGAACACCAGGAACACATCCCAGTGTTTTAAAATGCCGTGTGACTAGGCGTCTCAAGTTGCTTTATGAGTATAATTCCAACCTCATGTCGTAAAGTGGTCAGCCTGTGCACAGAGGACATTTAGGGAATTGGGTGGTGGGAAGCTAAAGCAGAGCATTTTAATGCCCTGTAATCTTCTTGATAGTAAACATCGTTGCAAGCTGAATCCAAATAAATAGCCAATTAAAATTGTAAGTGGGAAGCTAAAATCAGAGCATTTTAATGCCCTGTAATCTTCTTGATAGAAAACGTTGCAAGCTCACTCCAAATAAATTGCCAATTAAAACTGTAAGTGGGAAGCTAAAATCAGAGCATTTTAATGCCCTGTAATCTTCTTGATAGAAAATGTTGCAAGCTGAATCCAAAAAAATTGCCAATTAAAATTATAAACATAGACAGGTCACTTAGGAGAAGCAGTACTGGAAGAACCAAAGATGCAATGATAAAGGGACAAAGGGGCATAACCAGAAAAAAGTTTCTAGCAAGAGTTAGGAGATGAAAACCTTAAATCTCAATGTGTGAGATTAATGTGAGAATGCTCATAATGTAGTTCTTAATTACAAATAACATTGAAAGATTTAACTAGAAAGACAGAAATGATAATTTATATTAGTAGGTATTGTGAAATGTACATCTTAACAATTTTAAGAAAAATCTGAAAAGAAATCTTACAGCATTTTGAAAATAAAATAAACTTAAGGCTGATGATTAGATGAAAAGGTAAAAAGCAAGTTATGTTATTCAATTTTTTTTTTGAAATCTAATATGAGATATGTAGCAAATGTAAAACACCCAGCATGTGATAGGTAATACTTGAATAGATAAAGTCTTACGGTAGGCCTTTTAAGTTTAATTAAAAGATTATGGTACAAAAAATATTTCAACTGAAGATGCATTAGAAGTCTGCAGTAAGAAAATCTGTACAAGAGCATTAAATCATTGATCAGTTGTTTGTTAGTGGCTACTGTAGAACTAGAAGAAGATATGTGATGCTTAAAAATTAAGTTGTCCTTTTGTAAATTTTTAGGAAATATATCAGAAAAGCACAAAAATGTGGTAAAAACCCATTTCAACAAAAAATGCATCAGAAGTCTAGATAAAAAAATAAATAACATTTTTGTAGAACATTTTAAAATCTACGACAAAACTTAATAGGATTGATTGATTGGTTGATTTGTTAGTTGTTAGCATTAATTTATACAGGACAAAATTAATTCAGGTGCAGCAAAAAGAAACCAGTTTTGCTTTGTAAATAAGCAGCATATTATACACAAGATAAATGGCAAGTTGGACATGGTAAATATTTGTCAATCTAAAGTACAAGTAGTTAAATTACAATGGAGAGAAAGGTGACCAAAGATCACATGGAGACACTGTTTACAATTTTGAATTCTCATTTTAAATACACTTTGGAAAACTGAACCAACAGAATTATTTCTGATATCCAACTCCTGCTCAGTTTATAATTTTAATGGCACTGTGTGTAACTAGAGCCTAACATGAACACCAGGAACACATCCCAGTGTTTTAAAATGCCGTGTGACTAGGCGTCTCAAGTTGCTTTATGAGTATAATTCCAACCTCATGTCGTAAAGTGGTCAGCCTGTGCACAGAGGACATTTAGGGAATTGGGTGGTGGGAAGCTAAAGCAGAGCATTTTAATGCCCTGTAATCTTCTTGATAGTAAACATCGTTGCAAGCTGAATCCAAATAAATAGCCAATTAAAATTGTAAGTGGGAAGCTAAAATCAGAGCATTTTAATGCCCTGTAATCTTCTTGATAGAAAACGTTGCAAGCTCAATCCAAATAAATTGCCAATTAAAATTGTAAGTGGGAAGCTAAAATCAGAGCATTTTAATGCCCTGTAATCTTCTTGATGGAAAATGTTGCAAGCTGAATCCAAAAAAATTGCCAATTAAAATTATAAACATAGACAGGTCACTTAGGAGAAGCAGTACTGGAAGAACCAAAGATGCAATGATAAAGGGACAAAGGGGCATAACCAGAAAAAAGTTTCTAGCAAGAGTTAGGAGATGAAAACCTTAAATCTCAATGTGTGAGATTAATGTGAGAATGCTCATAATGTAGTTCTTAATTACAAATAACATTGAAAGATTTAACTAGAAAGACAGAAATGATAATTTATATTAGTAGGTATTGTGAAATGTACATCTTAACAATTTTAAGAAAAATCTGAAAAGAAATCTTACAGCACTTTGAAAATAAAATAAACTTAAGGCTGATGATTAGATGAAAAGGTAAAAAGCAAGTTATGTTATTCAATTTTTTTTTTGAAATCTAATATGAGATATGTAGCAAATGTAAAACACCCAGCATGTGATAGGTAATACTTGAATAGATAAAGTCTTACGGTAGGCCTTTTAAGTTTAATTAAAAGATTATGGTACAAAAAATATTTCAACTGAAGATGCATTAGAAGTCTGCAGTAAGAAAATCTGTACAAGAGCATTAAATCATTGATCAGTTGTTTGTTAGTGGCTACTGTAGAACTAGAAGAAGATATGTGATGCTTAAAAATTAAGTTGTCCTTTTGTAAATTTTTAGGAAATATATCAGAAAAGCACAAAAATGTGGTAAAAACCCATTTCAACAAAAAATGCATCAGAAGTCTAGATAAAAAAATAAATAACATTTTTGTAGAACATTTTAAAATCTACGACAAAACTTAATAGGATTGATTGATTGGTTGATTTGTTAGTTGTTAGCATTAATTTATACAGGACAAAATTAATTCAGGTGCAGCAAAAAGAAACCAGTTTTGCTTTGTAAATAAGCAGCATATTATACACAAGATAAATGGCAAGTTGGACATGGTAAATATTTGTCAATCTAAAGTACAAGTAGTTAAATTACAATGGAGAGAAAGGTGACCAAAGATCACATGGAGACACTGTTTACAATTTTGAATTCTCATTTTAAATACACTTTGGAAAACTGAACCAACAGAATTATTTCTGATATCCAACTCCTGCTCAGTTTATAATTTTAATGGCACTGTGTGTAACTAGAGCCTAACATGAACACCAGGAACACATCCCAGTGTTTTAAAATGCCGTGTAACTAGGCGTCTCAAGTTGCTTTATGAGTATAATTCCAACCTCATGTCGTAAAGTGGTCAGCCTGTGCACAGAGGACATTTAGGGAATTGGGTGGTGGGAAGCTAAAGCAGAGCATTTTAATGCCCTGTAATCTTCTTGATAGTAAACATCGTTGCAAGCTGAATCCAAATAAATAGCCAATTAAAATTGTAAGTGGGAAGCTAAAATCAGAGCATTTTAATGCCCTGTAATCTTCTTGATAGAAAACGTTGCAAGCTCAATCCAAATAAATTGCCAATTAAAATTGTAAGTGGGAAGCTAAAATCAGAGCATTGTAATGCCCTGTAATCTTCTTGATAGAAAATGTTGCAAGCTGAATCCAAAAAAATTGCCAATTAAAATTATAAACATAGACAGGTCACTTAGGAGAAGCAGTACTGGAAGAACCAAAGATGCAATGATAAAGGGACAAAGGGGCATAACCAGAAAAAAGTTTCTAGCAAGAGTTAGGAGATGAAAACCTTAAATCTCAATGTGTGAGATTAATGTGAGAATGCTCATAATGTAGTTCTTAATTACAAATAACATTGAAAGATTTAACTAGAAAGACAGAAATGATAATTTATATTAGTAGGTATTGTGAAATGTACATCTTAACAATTTTAAGAAAAATCTGAAAAGAAATCTTACAGCATTTTGAAAATAAAATAAACTTAAGGCTGATGATTAGATGAAAAGGTAAAAAGCAAGTTATGTTATTCAATTTTTTTTTTAAAATCTAATATGAGATATGTAGCAAATGTAAAACACCCAGCATGTGATAGGTAATACTTGAATAGATAAAGTCTTACGGTAGGCCTTTTAAGTTTAATTAAAAGATTATGGTACAAAAAATATTTCAACTGAAGATGCATTAGAAGTCTGCAGTAAGAAAATCTGTACAAGAGCATTAAATCATTGATCAGTTGTTTGTTAGTGGCTACTGTAGAACTAGAAGAAGAGATGTGATGCTTAAAAATTAAGTTGTCCTTTTGTAAATTTTTAGGAAATATATCAGAAAAGCACTAAAATGTGGTAAAAACCCATTTCAACAAAAAATGCATCAGAAGTCTAGATAAAAAAATAAATAACATTTTTGTAGAACATTTTAAAATCTACGACATAACTTAATAGGATTGATTGATTGGTTGATTTGTTAGTTGTTAGCATTAATTTATACAGGACAAAATTAATTCAGGTGCAGCAAAAAGAAACCAGTTTTGCTTTGCTTTGTAAATAAGCAGCATATTATACACAAGATAAATGGCAAGTTGGACATGGTAAATATTTGTCAATCTAAAGTACAAGTAGTTAAATTACAATGGAGAGAAAGGTGACCAAAGATCACATGGAGACACTGTTTACAATTTTGAATTCTCATTTTAAATACACTTTGGAAAACTGAACCAACAGAATTATTTCTGATATCAAACTCCTGCTCAGTTTATAATTTTAATGGCACTGTGTGTAACTAGAGCCTAACATGAACACAAGGAACACATCCCAGTGTTTTAAAATGCCGTGTGACTAGGCGTCTCAAGTTGCTTTATGAGTATAATTCCAACCTCATGTCGTAAAGTGGTCAGCCTGTGCACAGAGGACATTTAGGGAATTGGGTGGTGGGAAGCTAAAGCAGAGCAATTTAATGCCCTGTAATCTTCTTGATAGTAAACATCGTTGCAAGCTGAATCCAAATAAATAGCCAATTAAAATTGTAAGTGGGAAGCTAAAATCAGAGCATTTTAATGCCCTGTAATCTTCTTGATAGAAAACGTTGCAAGCTCAATCCAAATAAATTGCCAATTAAAATTATAAACATAGACAGGTCACTTAGGAGAAGCAGTACTGGAAGAACCAAAGATGCAATGATAAAGGGACAAAGGGGCATAACCAGAAAAAAGTTTCTAGCAAGAGTTAGGAGATGAAAACCTTAAATCTCAATGTGTGAGATTAATGTGAGAATGCTCATAATGTAGTTCTTAATTACAAATAACATTGAAAGATTTAACTAGAAAGACAGAAATGATAATTTATATTAGTAGGTATTGTGAAATGTACATCTTAACAATTTTAAGAAAAATCTGAAAAGAAATCTTACAGCATTTTGAAAATAAAATAAACTTAAGGCTGATGATTAGATGAAAAGGTAAAAAGCAAGTTATGTTATTCAATTTTTTTTTTAGAATCTAATATGAGATATGTAGCAAATGTAAAACACCCATCATGTGATAGGTAATACTTGAATAGATAAAGTCTTACGGTAGGCCTTTTAAGTTTAATTAAAAGATTATGGTACAAAAAATATTTCAACTGAAGATGCATTAGAAGTCTGCAGTAAGAAAATCTGTACAAGAGCATTAAATCATTGATTAGTTGTTTGTTAGTGGCTACTGTAGAACTAGAAGAAGAGATGTGATGCTTAAAAATTAAGTTGTCCTTTTGTAAATTTTTAGGAAATATATCAGAAAAGCACAAAAATGTGGTAAAAACCCATTTCAACAAAAAATGCATCAGAAGTCTAGATAAAAAAATAAATAACATTTTTGTAGAACATTTTAAAATCTACGACAAAACTTAATAGGATTGATTGATTGGTTGATTTGTTAGTTGTTAGCATTAATTTATACAGGACAAAATTAATTCAGGTGCAGCAAAAAGAAACCAGTTTTGCTTTGTAAATAAGCAGCATATTATACACAAGATAAATGGCAAGTTGGACATGGTAAATATTTGTCAATCTAAAGTACAAGTAGTTAAATTACAATGGAGAGAAAGGTGACCAAAGATCACATGGAGACACTGTTTACAATTTTGAATTCTCATTTTAAATACACTTTGGAAAACTAAACCAACAGAATTATTTCTGATATCCAACTCCTGCTCAGTTTATAATTTTAATGGCACTGTGTGTAACTAGAGCCTAACATGAACACCAGGAACACATCCCAGTGTTTTAAAATGCCGTGTGACTAGGCGTCTCAAGTTGCTTTATGAGTATAATTCCAACCTCATGTCGTAAAGTGGTCAGCCTGTGCACAGAGGACATTTAGGGAATTGGGTGGTGGGAAGCTAAAGCAGAGCATTTTAATGCCCTGTAATCTTCTTGATAGTAAACATCGTTGCAAGCTGAATCCAAATAAATAGCCAATTAAAATTGTAAGTGGGAAGCTAAAATCAGAGCATTTTAATGCCCTGTAATCTTCTTGATAGAAAACGTTGCAAGCTCAATCCAAATAAATTGCCAATTAAAATTGTAAGTGGGAAGCTAAAATCAGAGCATTTTAATGCCCTGTAATCTTCTTGATAGAAAATGTTGCAAGCTGAATCCAAAAAAATTGCCAATTAAAATTATAAACATAGACAGGTCACTTAGGAGAAGCAGTACTGGAAGAACCAAAGATGCAATGATAAAGGGACAAAGGGGCATAACCAGAAAAAAGTTTCTAGCAAGAGTTAGGAGATGAAAACCTTAAATCTCAATGTGTGAGATTAATGTGAGAATGCTCATAATGTAGTTCTTAATTACAAATAACTTTGAAAGATTTAACTAGAAAGACAGAAATGATAATTTATATTAGTAGGTATTGTGAAATGTACATCTTAACAATTTTAAGAAAAATCTGAAAAGAAATCTTACAGCATTTTGAAAATAAAATAAACTTAAGGCTGATGATTAGATGAAAAGGTAAAAAGCAAGTTATGTTATTCAATTATTTTTTTTAAATCTAATATGAGATATGTAGCAAATGTAAAACACCCAGCATGTGATAGGTAATACTTGAATAGATAAAGTCTTACGGTAGGCCTTTTAAGTTTAATTAAAAGATTATGGTACAAAAAATATTTCAACTGAAGATGCATTAGAAGTCTGCAGTAAGCAAATCTGTACAAGAGCATTAAATCATTGATCAGTTGTTTGTTAGTGGCTACTGTAGAACTAGAAGAAGATATGTGATGCTTAAAAATTAAGTTGTCCTTTTGTACATTTTTAGGAAATATATCAGAAAAGCACAAAAATGTGGTAAAAACCCATTTCAACAAAAAATGCATCAGAAGTCTAGATAAAAAAATAAATAACATTTTTGTAGAACATTTTAAAATCTACGACAAAACTTAATAGGATTGATTGATTGGTTGATTTGTTAGTTGTTAGCATTAATTTATACAGGACAAAATTAATTCAGGTGCAGCAAAAAGAAACCAGTTTTGCTTTGTAAATAAGCAGCATATTATACACAAGATAAATGGCAAGTTGGACATGGTAAATATTTGTCAATCTAAAGTACAAGTAGTTAAATTACAATGGAGAGAAAGGTGACCAAAGATCACATGGAGACACTGTTTACAATTTTGAATTCTCATTTTAAATACACTTTGGAAAACTGAACCAACAGAATTATTTCTGATATCCAACTCCTGCTCAGCTTATAATTTTAATGGCACTGTGTGTAACTAGAGCCTAACATGAACACCAGGAACACATCCCAGTGTTTTAAAATGCCGTGTGACTAGGCGTCTCAAGTTGCTTTATGAGTATAATTCCAACCTCATGTTGTAAAGTGGTCAGCCTGTGCACAGAGGACATTTAGGGAATTGGGTGGTGGGAAGCTAAAGCAGAGCATTTTAATGCCCTGTAATCTTCTTGATAGTAAACATCGTTGCAAGCTGAATCCAAATAAATAGCCAATTAAAATTGTAAGTGGGAAGCTAAAATCAGAGCATTTTAATGCCCTGTAATCTTCTTGATAGAAAACGTTGCAAGCTCAATCCAAATAAATTGCCAATTAAAATTGTAAGTGGGAAGCTAAAATCAGAGCATTTTAATGCCCTGTAATCTTCTTGATAGAAAATGTTGCAAGCTGAATCCAAAAAAATTGCCAATTAAAATTATAAACATAGACAGGTCACTTAGGAGAAGCAGTACTGGAAGAACCAAAGATGCAATGATAAAGGGACAAAGGGGCATAACCAGAAAAAAGTTTCTAGCAAGAGTTAGGAGATGAAAACCTTAAATCTCAATGTGTGAGATTAATGTGAGAATGCTCATAATGTAGTTCTTAATTACAAATAACTTTGAAAGATTTAACTAGAAAGACAGAAATGATAATTTATATTAGTAGGTATTGTGAAATGTACATCTTAACAATTTTAAGAAAAATCTGAAAAGAAATCTTACAGCATTTTGAAAATAAAATAAACTTAAGGCTGATGATTAGATGAAAAGGTAAAAAGCAAGTTATGTTATTCAATTATTTTTTTTAAATCTAATATGAGATATGTAGCAAATGTAAAACACCCAGCATGTGATAGGTAATACTTGAATAGATAAAGTCTTACGGTAGGCCTTTTAAGTTTAATTAAAAGATTATGGTACAAAAAATATTTCAACTGAAGATGCATTAGAAGTCTGCAGTAAGCAAATCTGTACAAGAGCATTAAATCATTGATCAGTTGTTTGTTAGTGGCTACTGTAGAACTAGAAGAAGATATGTGATGCTTAAAAATTAAGTTGTCCTTTTGTACATTTTTAGGAAATATATCAGAAAAGCACAAAAATGTGGTAAAAACCCATTTCAACAAAAAATGCATCAGAAGTCTAGATAAAAAAATAAATAACATTTTTGTAGAACATTTTAAAATCTACGACAAAACTTAATAGGATTGATTGATTGGTTGATTTGTTAGTTGTTAGCATTAATTTATACAGGACAAAATTAATTCAGGTGCAGCAAAAAGAAACCAGTTTTGCTTTGTAAATAAGCAGCATATTATACACAAGATAAATGGCAAGTTGGACATGGTAAATATTTGTCAATCTAAAGTACAAGTAGTTAAATTACAATGGAGAGAAAGGTGACCAAAGATCACATGGAGACACTGTTTACAATTTTGAATTCTCATTTTAAATACACTTTGGAAAACTGAACCAACAGAATTATTTCTGATATCCAACTCCTGCTCAGTTTATAATTTTAATGGCACTGTGTGTAACTAGAGCCTAACATGAACACCAGGAACACATCCCAGTGTTTTAAAATGCCGTGTGACTAGGCGTCTCAAGTTGCTTTATGAGTATAATTCCAACCTCATGTCGTAAAGTGGTCAGCCTGTGCACAGAGGACATTTAGGGAATTGGGTGGTGGGAAGCTAAAGCAGAGCATTTTAATGCCCTGTAATCTTCTTGATAGTAAACATCGTTGCAAGCTGAATCCAAATAAATAGCCAATTAAAATTGTAAGTGGGAAGCTAAAATCAGAGCATTTTAATGCCCTGTAATCTTCTTGATAGAAAACGTTGCAAGCTCAATCCAAATAAATTGCCAATTAAAATTGTAAGTGGGAAGCTAAAATCAGAGCATTTTAATGCCCTGTAATCTTCTTGATAGAAAATGTTGCAAGCTGAATCCAAAAAAATTGCCAATTAAAATTATAAACATAGACAGGTCACTTAGGAGAAGCAGTACTGGAAGAACCAAAGATGCAATGATAAAGGGACAAAGGGGCATAACCAGAAAAAAGTTTCTAGCAAGAGTTAGGAGATGAAAACCTTAAATCTCAATGTGTGAGATTAATGTGAGAATGCTCATAATGTAGTTCTTAATTACAAATAACTTTGAAAGATTTAACTAGAAAGACAGAAATGATAATTTATATTAGTAGGTATTGTGAAATGTACATCTTAACAATTTTAAGAAAAATCTGAAAAGAAATCTTACAGCATTTTGAAAATAAAATAAACTTAAGGCTGATGATTAGATGAAAAGGTAAAAAGCAAGTTATGTTATTCAATTATTTTTTTTAAATCTAATATGAGATATGTAGCAAATGTAAAACACCCAGCATGTGATAGGTAATACTTGAATAGATAAAGTCTTACGGTAGGCCTTTTAAGTTTAATTAAAAGATTATGGTACAAAAAATATTTCAACTGAAGATGCATTAGAAGTCTGCAGTAAGCAAATCTGTACAAGAGCATTAAATCATTGATCAGTTGTTTGTTAGTGGCTACTGTAGAACTAGAAGAAGATATGTGATGCTTAAAAATTAAGTTGTCCTTTTGTACATTTTTAGGAAATATATCAGAAAAGCACAAAAATGTGGTAAAAACCCATTTCAACAAAAAATGCATCAGAAGTCTAGATAAAAAAATAAATAACATTTTTGTAGAACATTTTAAAATCTACGACAAAACTTAATAGGATTGATTGATTGGTTGATTTGTTAGTTGTTAGCATTAATTTATACAGGACAAAATTAATTCAGGTGCAGCAAAAAGAAACCAGTTTTGCTTTGTAAATAAGCAGCATATTATACACAAGATAAATGGCAAGTTGGACATGGTAAATATTTGTCAATCTAAAGTACAAGTAGTTAAATTACAATGGAGAGAAAGGTGACCAAAGATCACATGGAGACACTGTTTACAATTTTGAATTCTCATTTTAAATACACTTTGGAAAACTGAACCAACAGAATTATTTCTGATATCCAACTCCTGCTCAGTTTATAATTTTAATGGCACTGTGTGTAACTAGAGCCTAACATGAACACCAGGAACACATCCCAGTGTTTTAAAATGCCGTGTGACTAGGCGTCTCAAGTTGCTTTATGAGTATAATTCCAACCTCATGTTGTAAAGTGGTCAGCCTGTGCACAGAGGACATTTAGGGAATTGGGTGGTGGGAAGCTAAAGCAGAGCAATTTAATGCCCTGTAATCTTCTTGATAGTAAACATCGTTGCAAGCTGAATCCAAATAAATAGCCAATTAAAATTGTAAGTGGGAAGCTAAAATCAGAGCATTTTAATGCCCTGTAATCTTCTTGATAGAAAACGTTGCAAGCTCAATCCAAATAAATTGCCAATTAAAATTGTAAGTGGGAAGCTAAAATCAGAGCATTTTAATGCCCTGTAATCTTCTTGATAGAAAATGTTGCAAGCTGAATCCAAAAAAATTGCCAATTAAAATTATAAACATAGACAGGTCACTTAGGAGAAGCAGTACTGGAAGAACCAAAGATGCAATGATAAAGGGACAAAGGGGCATAACCAGAAAAAAGTTTCTAGCAAGAGTTAGGAGATGAAAACCTTAAATCTCAATGTGTGAGATTAATGTGAGAATGCTCATAATGTAGTTCTTAATTACAAATAACATTGAAAGATTTAACTAGAAAGACAGAAATGATAATTTATATTAGTAGGTATTGTGAAATGTACATCTTAACAATTTTAAGAAAAATCTGAAAAGAAATCTTACAGCATTTTGAAAATAAAATAAACTTAAGGCTGATGATTAGATGAAAAGGTAAAAAGCAAGTTATGTTATTCAATTTTTTTTTTTAAATCTAATATGAGATATGTAGCAAATGTAAAACACCCATCATGTGATAGGTAATACTTGAATAGATAAAGTCTTACGGTAGGCCTTTTAAGTTTAATTAAAAGATTATGGTACAAAAAATATTTCAACTGAAGATGCATTAGAAGTCTGCAGTAAGAAAATCTGTACAAGAGCATTAAATCATTGATCAGTTGTTTGTTAGTGGCTACTGTAGAACTAGAAGAAGATATGTGATGCTTAAAAATTAAGTTGTCCTTTTGTAAATTTTTAGGAAATATATCAGAAAAGCACAAAAATGTGGTAAAAACCCATTTCAACAAAAAATGCATCAGAAGTCTAGATAAAAAAATAAATAACATTTTTGTAGAACATTTTAAAATCTACGACAAAACTTAATAGGATTGATTGATTGGTTGATTTGTTAGTTGTTAGCATTAATTTATACAGGACAAAATTAATTCAGGTGCAGCAAAAAGAAACCAGTTTTGCTTTGTAAATAAGCAGCATATTATACACAAGATAAATGGCAAGTTGGACATGGTAAATATTTGTCAATCTAAAGTACAAGTAGTTAAATTACAATGGAGAGAAAGGTGACCAAAGATCACATGGAGACACTGTTTACAATTTTGAATTCTCATTTTAAATACACTTTGGAAAACTGAACCAACAGAATTATTTCTGATATCCAACTCCTGCTCAGTTTATAATTTTAATGGCACTGTGTGTAACTAGAGCCTAACATGAACACCAGGAACACATCCCAGTGTTTTAAAATGCCGTGTGACTAGGCGTCTCAAGTTGCTTTATGAGTATAATTCCAACCTCATGTCGTAAAGTGGTCAGCCTGTGCACAGAGGACATTTAGGGAATTGGGTGGTGGGAAGCTAAAGCAGAGCATTTTAATGCCCTGTAATCTTCTTGATAGTAAACATCGTTGCAAGCTGAATCCAAATAAATAGCCAATTAAAATTGTAAGTGGGAAGCTAAAATCAGAGCATTTTAATGCCCTGTAATCTTCTTGATAGAAAATGTTGCAAGCTGAATCCAAAAAAATTGCCAATTAAAATTATAAACATAGACAGGTCACTTAGGAGAAGCAGTACTGGAAGAACCAAAGATGCAATGATAAAGGGACAAAGGGGCATAACCAGAAAAAAGTTTCTAGCAAGAGTTAGGAGATGAAAACCTTAAATCTCAATGTGTGAGATTAATGTGAGAATGCTCATAATGTAGTTCTTAATTACAAATAACATTGAAAGATTTAACTAGAAAGACAGAAATGATAATTTATATTAGTAGGTATTGTGAAATGTACATCTTAACAATTTTAAGAAAAATCTGAAAAGAAATCTTACAGCATTTTGAAAATAAAATAAACTTAAGGCTGATGATTAGATGAAAAGGTAAAAAGCAAGTTATGTTATTCAATTTTTTTTTTAAATCTAATATGAGATATGTAGCAAATGTAAAACACCCAGCATGTGATAGGTAATACTTGAATAGATAAAGTCTTACGGTAGGCCTTTTAAGTTTAATTAAAAGATTATGGTACAAAAAATATTTCAACTGAAGATGCATTAGAAGTCTGCAGTAAGAAAATCTGTACAAGAGCATTAAATCATTGATCAGTTGTTTGTTAGTGGCTACTGTAGAACTAGAAGAAGATATGTGATGCTTAAAAATTAAGTTGTCCTTTTGTAAATTTTTAGGAAATATATCAGAAAAGCACAAAAATGTGGTAAAAACCCATTTCAACAAAAAATGCATCAGAAGTCTAGATAAAAAAATAAATAACATTTTTGTAGAACATTTTAAAATCTACGACAAAACTTAATAGGATTGATTGATTGGTTGATTTGTTAGTTGTTAGCATTAATTTATACAGGACAAAATTAATTCAGGTGCAGCAAAAAGAAACCAGTTTTGCTTTGTAAATAAGCAGCATATTATACACAAGATAAATGGCAAGTTGGACATGGTAAATATTTGTCAATCTAAAGTACAAGTAGTTAAATTACAATGGAGAGAAAGGTGACCAAAGATCACATGGAGACACTGTTTACAATTTTGAATTCTCATTTTAAATACACTTTGGAAAACTGAACCAACAGAATTATTTCTGATATCCAACTCCTGCTCAGTTTATAATTTTAATGGCACTGTGTGTAACTAGAGCCTAACATGAACACCAGGAACACATCCCAGTGTTTTAAAATGCCGTGTGACTAGGCGTCTCAAGTTGCTTTATGAGTATAATTCCAACCTCATGTCGTAAAGTGGTCAGCCTGTGCACAGAGGACATTTAGGGAATTGGGTGGTGGGAAGCTAAAGCAGAGCATTTTAATGCCCTGTAATCTTCTTGATAGTAAACATCGTTGCAAGCTGAATCCAAATAAATAGCCAATTAAAATTGTAAGTGGGAAGCTAAAATCAGAGCATTTTAATGCCCTGTAATCTTCTTGATAGAAAACGTTGCAAGCTCAATCCAAATAAATTGCCAATTAAAACTGTAAGTGGGAAGCTAAAATCAGAGCATTTTAATGCCCTGTAATCTTCTTGATAGAAAATGTTGCAAGCTGAATCCAAAAAAATTGCCAATTAAAATTATAAACATAGACAGGTCACTTAGGAGAAGCAGTACTGGAAGAACCAAAGATGCAATGATAAAGGGACAAAGGGGCATAACCAGAAAAAAGTTTCTAGCAAGAGTTAGGAGATGAAAACCTTAAATCTCAATGTGTGAGATTAATGTGAGAATGCTCATAATGTAGTTCTTAATTACAAATAACATTGAAAGATTTAACTAGAAAGACAGAAATGATAATTTATATTAGTAGGTATTGTGAAATGTACATCTTAACAATTTTAAGAAAAATCTGAAAAGAAATCTTACAGCATTTTGAAAATAAAATAAACTTAAGGCTGATGATTAGATGAAAAGGTAAAAAGCAAGTTATGTTATTCAATTTTTTTTTTAAATCTAATATGAGATATGTAGCAAATGTAAAACACCCAGCATGTGATAGGTAATACTTGAATAGATAAAGTCTTACGGTAGGCCTTTTAAGTTTAATTAAAAGATTATGGTACAAAAAATATTTCAACTGAAGATGCATTAGAAGTCTGCAGTAAGAAAATCTGTACAAGAGCATTAAATCATTGATCAGTTGTTTGTTAGTGGCTACTGTAGAACTAGAAGAAGATATGTGATGCTTAAAAATTAAGTTGTCCTTTTGTAAATTTTTAGGAAATATATCAGAAAAGCACAAAAATGTGGTAAAAACCCATTTCAACAAAAAATGCATCAGAAGTCTAGATAAAAAAATAAATAACATTTTTGTAGAACATTTTAAAATCTACGACAAAACTTAATAGGATTGATTGATTGGTTGATTTGTTAGTTGTTAGCATTAATTTATACAGGACAAAATTAATTCAGGTGCAGCAAAAAGAAACCAGTTTTGCTTTGTAAATAAGCAGCATATTATACACAAGATAAATGGCAAGTTGGACATGGTAAATATTTGTCAATCTAAAGTACAAGTAGTTAAATTACAATGGAGAGAAAGGTGACCAAAGATCACATGGAGACACTGTTTACAATTTTGAATTCTCATTTTAAATACACTTTGGAAAACTGAACCAACAGAATTATTTCTGATATCCAACTCCTGCTCAGTTTATAATTTTAATGGCACTGTGTGTAACTAGAGCCTAACATGAACACCAGGAACACATCCCAGTGTTTTAAAATGCCGTGTGACTAGGCGTCTCAAGTTGCTTTATGAGTATAATTCCAACCTCATGTCGTAAAGTGGTCAGCCTGTGCACAGAGGACATTTAGGGAATTGGGTGGTGGGAAGCTAAAGCAGAGCATTTTAATGCCCTGTAATCTTCTTGATAGTAAACATCGTTGCAAGCTGAATCCAAATAAATAGCCAATTAAAATTGTAAGTGGGAAGCTAAAATCAGAGCATTTTAATGCCCTGTAATCTTCTTGATAGAAAACGTTGCAAGCTCACTCCAAATAAATTGCCAATTAAAACTGTAAGTGGGAAGCTAAAATCAGAGCATTTTAATGCCCTGTAATCTTCTTGATAGAAAATGTTGCAAGCTGAATCCAAAAAAATTGCCAATTAAAATTATAAACATAGACAGGTCACTTAGGAGAAGCAGTACTGGAAGAACCAAAGATGCAATGATAAAGGGACAAAGGGGCATAACCAGAAAAAAGTTTCTAGCAAGAGTTAGGAGATGAAAACCTTAAATCTCAATGTGTGAGATTAATGTGAGAATGCTCATAATGTAGTTCTTAATTACAAATAACATTGAAAGATTTAACTAGAAAGACAGAAATGATAATTTATATTAGTAGGTATTGTGAAATGTACATCTTAACAATTTTAAGAAAAATCTGAAAAGAAATCTTACAGCATTTTGAAAATAAAATAAACTTAAGGCTGATGATTAGATGAAAAGGTAAAAAGCAAGTTATGTTATTCAATTTTTTTTTTGAAATCTAATATGAGATATGTAGCAAATGTAAAACACCCAGCATGTGATAGGTAATACTTGAATAGATAAAGTCTTACGGTAGGCCTTTTAAGTTTAATTAAAAGATTATGGTACAAAAAATATTTCAACTGAAGATGCATTAGAAGTCTGCAGTAAGAAAATCTGTACAAGAGCATTAAATCATTGATCAGTTGTTTGTTAGTGGCTACTGTAGAACTAGAAGAAGATATGTGATGCTTAAAAATTAAGTTGTCCTTTTGTAAATTTTTAGGAAATATATCAGAAAAGCACAAAAATGTGGTAAAAACCCATTTCAACAAAAAATGCATCAGAAGTCTAGATAAAAAAATAAATAACATTTTTGTAGAACATTTTAAAATCTACGACAAAACTTAATAGGATTGATTGATTGGTTGATTTGTTAGTTGTTAGCATTAATTTATACAGGACAAAATTAATTCAGGTGCAGCAAAAAGAAACCAGTTTTGCTTTGTAAATAAGCAGCATATTATACACAAGATAAATGGCAAGTTGGACATGGTAAATATTTGTCAATCTAAAGTACAAGTAGTTAAATTACAATGGAGAGAAAGGTGACCAAAGATCACATGGAGACACTGTTTACAATTTTGAATTCTCATTTTAAATACACTTTGGAAAACTGAACCAACAGAATTATTTCTGATATCCAACTCCTGCTCAGTTTATAATTTTAATGGCACTGTGTGTAACTAGAGCCTAACATGAACACCAGGAACACATCCCAGTGTTTTAAAATGCCGTGTGACTAGGCGTCTCAAGTTGCTTTATGAGTATAATTCCAACCTCATGTCGTAAAGTGGTCAGCCTGTGCACAGAGGACATTTAGGGAATTGGGTGGTGGGAAGCTAAAGCAGAGCATTTTAATGCCCTGTAATCTTCTTGATAGTAAACATCGTTGCAAGCTGAATCCAAATAAATAGCCAATTAAAATTGTAAGTGGGAAGCTAAAATCAGAGCATTTTAATGCCCTGTAATCTTCTTGATAGAAAACGTTGCAAGCTCAATCCAAATAAATTGCCAATTAAAATTGTAAGTGGGAAGCTAAAATCAGAGCATTGTAATGCCCTGTAATCTTCTTGATAGAAAATGTTGCAAGCTGAATCCAAAAAAATTGCCAATTAAAATTATAAACATAGACAGGTCACTTAGGAGAAGCAGTACTGGAAGAACCAAAGATGCAATGATAAAGGGACAAAGGGGCATAACCAGAAAAAAGTTTCTAGCAAGAGTTAGGAGATGAAAACCTTAAATCTCAATGTGTGAGATTAATGTGAGAATGCTCATAATGTAGTTCTTAATTACAAATAACATTGAAAGATTTAACTAGAAAGACAGAAATGATAATTTATATTAGTAGGTATTGTGAAATGTACATCTTAACAATTTTAAGAAAAATCTGAAAAGAAATCTTACAGCATTTTGAAAATAAAACAAACTTAAGGCTGATGATTAGATGAAAAGGTAAAAAGCAAGTTATGTTATTCAATTTTTTTTTTTTAAATCTAATATGAGATATGTAGCAAATGTAAAACACCCAGCATGTGATAGGTAATACTTGAATAGATAAAGTCTTACGGTAGGCCTTTTAAGTTTAATTAAAAGATTATGGTACAAAAAATATTTCAACTGAAGATGCATTAGAAGTCTGCAGTAAGAAAATCTGTACAAGAGCATTAAATCATTGATCAGTTGTTTGTTAGTGGCTACTGTAGAACTAGAAGAAGATATGTGATGCTTAAAAATTAAGTTGTCCTTTTGTAAATTTTTAGGAAATATATCAGAAAAGCACAAAAATGTGGTAAAAACCCATTTCAACAAAAAATGCATCAGAAGTCTAGATAAAAAAATAAATAACATTTTTGTAGAACATTTTAAAATCTACGACAAAACTTAATAGGATTGATTGATTGGTTGATTTGTTAGTTGTTAGCATTAATTTATACAGGACAAAATTAATTCAGGTGCAGCAAAAAGAAACCAGTTTTGCTTTGTAAATAAGCAGCATATTATACACAAGATAAATGGCAAGTTGGACATGGTAAATATTTGTCAATCTAAAGTACAAGTAGTTAAATTACAATGGAGAGAAAGGTGACCAAAGATCACATGGAGACACTGTTTACAATTTTGAATTCTCATTTTAAATACACTTTGGAAAACTGAACCAACAGAATTATTTCTGATATCCAACTCCTGCTCAGTTTATAATTTTAATGGCACTGTGTGTAACTAGAGCCTAACATGAACACCAGGAACACATCCCAGTGTTTTAAAATGCCGTGTGACTAGGCGTCTCAAGTTGCTTTATGAGTATAATTCCAACCTCATGTCGTAAAGTGGTCAGCCTGTGCACAGAGGACATTTAGGGAATTGGGTGGTGGGAAGCTAAAGCAGAGCATTTTAATGCCCTGTAATCTTCTTGATAGTAAACATCGTTGCAAGCTGAATCCAAATAAGTAGCCAATTAAAATTGTAAGTGGGAAGCTAAAATCAGAGCATTTTAATGCCCTGTAATCTTCTTGATAGAAAACGTTGCAAGCTCAATCCAAATAAATTGCCAATTAAAATTGTAAGTGGGAAGCTAAAATCAGAGCATTTTAATGCCCTGTAATCTTCTTGATAGAAAATGTTGCAAGCTGAATCCAAAAAAATTGCCAATTAAAATTATAAACATAGACAGGTCACTTAGGAGAAGCAGTACTGGAAGAACCAAAGATGCAATGATAAAGGGACAAAGGGGCATAACCAGAAAAAAGTTTCTAGCAAGAGTTAGGAGATGAAAACCTTAAATCTCAATGTGTGAGATTAATGTGAGAATGCTCATAATGTAGTTCTTAATTACAAATAACATTGAAAGATTTAACTAGAAAGACAGAAATGATAATTTATATTAGTAGGTATTGTGAAATGTACATCTTAACAATTTTAAGAAAAATCTGAAAAGAAATCTTACAGCATTTTGAAAATAAAATAAACTTAAGGCTGATGATTAGATGAAAAGGTAAAAAGCAAGTTATGTTATTCAATTTTTTTTTTGAAATCTAATATGAGATATGTAGCAAATGTAAAACACCCAGCATGTGATAGGTAATACTTGAATAGATAAAGTCTTACGGTAGGCCTTTTAAGTTTAATTAAAAGATTATGGTACAAAAAATATTTCAACTGAAGATGCATTAGAAGTCTGCAGTAAGAAAATCTGTACAAGAGCATTAAATCATTGATCAGTTGTTTGTTAGTGGCTACTGTAGAACTAGAAGAAGATATGTGATGCTTAAAAATTAAGTTGTCCTTTTGTAAATTTTTAGGAAATATATCAGAAAAGCACAAAAATGTGGTAAAAACCCATTTCAACAAAAAATGCATCAGAAGTCTAGATAAAAAAATAAATAACATTTTTGTAGAACATTTTAAAATCTACGACAAAACTTAATAGGATTGATTGATTGGTTGATTTGTTAGTTGTTAGCATTAATTTATACAGGACAAAATTAATTCAGGTGCAGCAAAAAGAAACCAGTTTTGCTTTGTAAATAAGCAGCATATTATACACAAGATAAATGGCAAGTTGGACATGGTAAATATTTGTCAATCTAAAGTACAAGTAGTTAAATTACAATGGAGAGAAAGGTGACTGTTATAACTGCTGAGTGAGGGGCTTTGGTTATTTGATCCAATACCATTTTATCTTAATCACTACCATTTGATTATGTTTAGCTATGCTACAGTATATCTTGAGACACGACGACATCAACGCTCACGAAGGATTTGACAGAACGACATCGGTTACTAACTCTATTTATTGCACAATAGAAATGGACATCGGACAGCTTGGATAAACGATACTACAACTAGACAACCTAACTCTAACGTAACACGGACAAGACTAACTTCAAGCTTCTTCCCTGACAACAACGAACTCACACTAAAACGTCACTTTCTTGCGTACAGCGTCACACACTCACTCGTTCAATATACGGCCGCACCATCAATCATGCGCACCCATTGCCCTAGTCAAACATGCATCATAACATTACCCCCTCCTCCCTTCAAGCTAATCACATTAGCTTTATTAATTACATCAATAATACAACATTCTGTTTTTCCTAACAATGGCAACTATGGTAGCATTCACACATAGACCTTAAAGACTAGACAATTTTAACTAATTCTTGAAGTTCCAGTTCAGTTCATATCTCCGCGCGCACAAACATATTTTGACGATTCTGCAAAGTATACATCTCATATCACCAGTTGGGTACACATCCTACAATCACACTTCACGTAAAGGCCAGGATTCCATACAATGTCGACCCAAACATCACCTCAGTTGTACTGAAAAGAAATTATTTCTAACGGAAAACAACATGTCACCACTACTCGGTTATTATTATCTAACATAGTCTCTCTAACCTAATGTATTAGACTTAATCTAATGTAGTACCTCTTCTGTTAATTACGCTATATTATTTATACAATAAATCACATCTCACGTGTTAATTTAGTACTAAGTATTTAAGTAACCACATCAAATTTCATAAATCACTTTATCACCTGCATATATTCATCTCCTTTTACAATGACATGTACCAATAATAATTCTTCACATCTTCAGTAACCAAATACGATATCACATAGAGGAATATTTTCCCTAGAACCCTTAAATCCATGACCAGGTACTCGGTACATCCTCGAGCTACCCACACAAAAAAAAAATCTGACTGCATCCTCAGTCTTGAAATCAACTAACTACCGATGAAGCAACCGACCAACGAACTATCCCTCTGCTGGCCGGGTGACGACACCAAATTATCATTAAACAACATTATCCTAATCTACTGGGTTCCTTACTCTAAGAAAACAAACCTCATAGGATAACATATCATCACATATAATACATTGAAAATCATATCATTATAATAAATCAAATCCAGATCATAGTGACATCATCTTGTCAACAACATAACACCGCCCTCAAACCGGCGTGTCTACATTAACTATAACAATATCAATTATCACTAATACTGATCTCTTACTTATCATACAACAACCCTCATTAGTATAACACAGCAATGGGCTCACAATACCTACAGCCCCTGCTTAATCACTATATTTTTTTTTTTCACTAAGACGTAATAGAAAAAAAATGTACATGCCTACTACTTAAAAAATATATGAAGAGGTACTACTTATCTAATTTGTAGAACTTGGGCATCATCGTCGGCTTCATCACACAACACACACTTCCCACACAGATCCCCTTGTCCTTCACAACACAGGTCCTCTCAGCACGGTCTTCACGTCAGGGTCCTCACAACACGGTCATCACATGTTCTCCCCACACGGTTCTTCATGGCACGGGTCCTCACAGCACGGGTCATAACGGCATGGGTCATCAGAGCACGGGTCTTCTTAGAACTGGTCTTCATACGTATGTCTTCAAACACGGGTCTTCTTAGCACGGGTCTTCACACACGAGTCTTCTTAGCAGGGGTCTTCACACACGATTTTCACAATAATAGTCCATATATCACAGAGACATAGTTCCGTACGAAAATTATATCGATGAAACTTGACTGATTGGACAGTGATAGCGTTTTCTGACTAGATGTTATATCCGCCGACTAGCTTCTAAGTGCTTTCAAGCTACTTCACCTTGTTATACTTCTTCAAGCTGTTCTAGCTGCTTCACGTTGTTATGCTGCTTCATGTTACTATAGCTGATTCACGTTAATACTGCTCCTCCATGTTATAACTGCTGAGTGAGGGGCTTTGGTTATTTGATCCAATACCATTTTATCTTAATCACTACCATTTGATTATGTTTAGCTATGCTACAGTATATCTTGAGACACGACGACATCAACGCTCACGAAGGATTTGACAGAACGACATCGGTTACTAACTCTATTTATTGCACAATAGAAATGGACATCGGACAGCTTGGATAAACGATACTACAACTAGACAACCTAACTAACGTAACACGGACAAGACTAACTTCAAGCTTCTTCCCTGACAACAACGAACTCACACTAAAACGTCACTTTCTTGCGTACAGCGTCACACACTCACT
>NW_026733270.1:0-48351 GCF_028476545.2 Physella acuta
GGATGAAAGATGGGGCTTTCCCGTTGTGGCAAGTTCCTCAAGTATTCCATGTTCTTGTTCAACTCGGTCATATTGGTGAGTACATAGTCGATACACGTGGTGAGCAAATAAAGAGGTTGGACGTGAGTCTGGTATAAAAGGTGAGGGGGGGGGGGGGGTTCGTACATCAACCATGTTACAATTTTATATCAAAATTTTACCACCTCAACCCAACCCCTTTATTTACCCTACCTTCAAATGAATACACCGCCCCCACCCCACCCGCAATTACCTAAAATTATGTTTTTAAGTTGTTGATTTATGTTACGTCCAACGTTCTTACACCACATCCCCGCCCCAACCCCGCTCTTCCACCTTCAACCCTCATCACACATAGTCACCCCCTCTGCCCTTTTTTTTTCCTCAATGAGTATGACGTCACAGTGCCAGAAATTTCACGAACCACTCGAGACACCGGTACATACAAATAGTTATTGTAAAGGGAGGACACTGCAGTCTTAAAGTTTCCAGGATCAACACTCCACAACTGCACCGGTTCGCACAGTCCCCCCCCCCCCCCCCCCCCCCAACACACGATAGCACTCGAGACACTTTGCTTCTCACAATGTAACCTTAACCCAGGCGTCAACAGACACACGACGTTTGTCTAGTTCAAGTGTTCAAATAACAGTGTAGGTCAAAAACTACGGATTCGGACACAAATGAAAAGTCAGAGCTTCTGCTTGTCTGATACCGTTCCTGCTATAAGAAGTCAATAATGTTGAGCATTACTCGCGGCACATGATCGCACACGATTGAGTACTAAATAGTTTGCATTGAAAGGAGTTAAAATGAAAACAACATGAGTTATGCAGTTGTGATTAGCACATGTTTGCAATGGTCAAGAGTTGAGGAAATGGCGGTAGAGTGGATATCAACATCATCATCTCTCTACGCCCATTGGCACACAAGGCATTAACAAGGGAATGCCATTTATCCTGCCTCTAGCTATAACCTCCGCCTGTTGGAAAGTTAAGCCTCTTCCCATTAATTCTTCTTCCATTGATCTTCTCCGTGTTTCTTTTGGCCGTTTGCTCTTGCCCTGTGGTGTCCATCTGAGAGAAGTCCTAGCCAGTGCGTCTGCTCACAATCTTAGCTCATGACAAACCCCAACCACCTGTGTCTGATAACCTAAAGTAAATGGTTGCATGGGTGTTCTTTTTAACTCCTCGTTGAGATAGTGTTTGGTCAGAACATTCGTAATATTGTCCTACGCGCTTATAGTGGACAAGAGTCTAGAATATCAAATCTAGCTGTGTCAAGCTCTAAACTACTAGTTAAGAGTTCAATTGATTCAGAATGTTGGCGGTGGATGAGTATGAAACCCGTTTTGTTTTATCAGTCACTCACCGCATTAAGACAAAATTACAGTAGAAAAGCTGAATTTTTGTCTTTAAATTTTAAGTGAGTGAATGTACTATATTAAATTTCTGTTTTTTTTCCCCTGATTTCTGGGCTATTAATCAATATACGCATTCTCAGATATCTTCATATCATAGCGTAATCGATTAGTAGAGAGTTTGGTAGCTAGAATGTAGGTCTCGTGATCGAATCTCGGTTAGGACTTGACACTGAAGAACATCCCTGAGTCCACCCAGCTCTGATGGGTACATGACATATGTTGGGGAAAGTCGGCTGGGTATAGTACTGACCACACCATCTATTCATATGCCAAAGTCAAGAAACAATTGAACTAATCTGCCTAATTGATCACTAAAATCTAAAGAGGAATCTTTGCCTACACATCTTCTAGTTTATTTTATTGCAAAACCAAACAGGCAAAGTGAAAAAGCAAACACTGAGCTTGATTCGAGTTGTCTGAAAACTGTTTTCTTCTACCTCGAGATGGAATCATTTACGTCAGCAGAAACCACGTCAAGGCCACATTGTTGGAATACATCATCAGACTCCACGTGTACTCTTGTAATTCCTGCCGACATCCCTAGCACCGAATCACCTGGGCAACACGACACGGTGGAATGGGATGCCTGTCTATCAGCCACGGTGATGGTGGGGGGAGGGGGGATATCACAGGAAGGTGTGACAGTCACACGTGACACGTGATGGGCGCGCGCAGTTATGTCAAGGTCACGCGAAAGGTCAAGGGGCAGGATTCGGTCATTTTGTAACAGTTCTCGTAACTTTCTCAAGTTAAACTGACGAAACTTGTACAATTTTATTGTTTCAACTTCAACGAATGTGTCACAAGTTGGGACTGATCTAATAAAATATTTTACTCAATAACCAGGGATTTTCAGAATGTTCTCAAAGGGAAGATATTTCTTTATCTCTTTATAGAATCCCAGAATTTTTTATCAGCAGGATGTGAGTAAAAATTTAATGAACGTACTAAACTTAATCCCAAAAGCAAAAGACTAGCAATGGTTTTTTTTACTGTTAAACTTTTAGCAGATACATCTTAATTTAGAAGAACAATAATAATTATCGAATAAATTTTTAGTTTCGTCATGAAAATAACAGTGCGTTTATCTGATGATACTTAATTGATCGGAATAAAATACGTTCACACAACATTGGGAATTAGGGTAAATCAGTGGCATAGCCAAGGGGTGTTACGGAGGGGGGGGGGGGGGGAGATTAGTCAGTGGCGTAGCCGGAGAGGGGAGTATTGTTTGTGGCACCCCAAACTGACCTAGTGCACGCATTCCATAGCACTAGTGCTCGCTTCCCTTAGCACATGTCTGCGCTTCAATTAGCACTTGACCGCGTCCCCCCAGCTTAAAACCGCTGCCTCAGTTCAAGGGCTAGACAGTTCTAACGGACGCCTGGAAAATTCGAGGAAAAACATAATTTAGATACAACTTAACTTTATAAATATTTTAAACTAAGCCAGGACAGTTTTTTTTATACCGAGATAGAGAAGTTCACGAATCATACAATGCTGAAATGTTATTAAAATCCTAAAGCACTCTTGCTCTCTTCGTTTCCCTCTCATGGGAACTAATAGGGGGAGGGGGGTGCGAGTAGGGTAGGGAGGGGATTGATAAAGTATTGCTGAGTTTAGATTTAAAGAATTTACGTCGGCAATAAATAACTGCTGATTTATATGCTAAAGGAATTTAATATAGTAGAGAAGGCAGACAGTCTTTACATGAGTATTTTAAAAGGGTTTTCAATGTTTAGGAACATCACATCGCTAGACTGTTAATGCGCTTTATATTGAGTTTTTTAAGGGGATATAAATGGGAGATCTAGTTAGAGAGAGCAAGTAGAGGGTCTGTTAAGGGGTTTTAAACAGGGGATCTGTAAAGGGGTTTTAAATAGAGTATTTGTTTTTAAGAGACTGTGAATAGAAGATAGGTTAGAGTAATGAGCCTCATAAACAAATGTTAAAATAACTTTGAAGATGTCAGACAAATGATCTCAGGACAAATGATTTCAGACAAACAAATTCAAGTGCAAAAGATCTCTGAACAAATAATCTCAGGACAAATGATCTCAGACAAAATAACCCCGACAAAATATCTCAAGAACAAATATATATCAAGACAGAGATATCATGAAATATATGACACAATTTATATCTTACAGCAAAATACATGCAGTATTTAGGTATGTCAATATCGTTCCCCTTTTGTGTTCATTACACATAGGCACAGAAAAATATCTCCTCTTTTGTCGGTCTTGTTATTCCCCCAAGATAGATCGGCTCTTATCATTCCCCCCAAGATAGTCCGGCCTCTGCCCCAAGATAATCCGGCCACTGCCCCAAGATAGTCCGGCCACTGCCCCAAGATAGTCCGGCCACTGCCCCAAGATAGTCCGGCCACTGCCCCAAGATAGTCCGGCCACTGCCCCAAGATAGTCCGGCCACTGCCCCAAGATAGTCCGGCTACTGCCCTAAGATAGTCCGTCTCTTGTCAGCCCCCCCCCCCCCCCTCCCAAGATAGTCTCGTCGTGAGATCTATTATCATTGGACCATTTAAAAAAAAACGTCCTATTCCACTAGCTGTGAGTAAGATATAATCAATGTCAGAAAGAATCGAAACAATGTTTCTTCCAGATACCTAAGCAGATATGCACCTTCTCTGCTGTCAAGTAGAGCTATGCTGCACATCTCTACTGCACACACGTCACTTTGAGATCCCCAAATGTGCTATGGATGCGGCTCTTGCATATTTCAGCAGCGACCCCCAGACAGAAAATTGTGGCGGGCTTTGTTGAAATGTCAGAATGTTGTTTTGAGGGAAAAGGGGGAGGAGGGAGGTTACACGTTAACTGTAGGTTATCTAGTGTTAATTTTTTTCTTTTTTTTTTTTTTTGAAAAGGGGTGGGGGTTATTCAAAGCAGACTGTACACTTCTTCTTCGTTCTGAATTTCTTTTTTAAGTTGGAAGGACTTTCCTCCAACACAATTAAGTAACACTTATCAACTTGTTATAGGCCGTTGACTCCGATTTCAGCCTGCTTTTCTTTTTGGATTTGCTTCCATAGCCATTGTTAACCAAGAACAAACTACAAACAAACTCTTCTATAGTCTATATGGTACAGTTTACTGATACGTGGTACAGTTTACAGTTAGTTGGTACAGCTTAAAGATATGTGGTACAATGAGCTGATATACCTCACAGTTTACTGATATACTGCTCAGTTTACATACTAAAACATCGCATAAAATTGAGAATTGCGTTTCATTTTCTTCAAAGCCAAACCGGCAAAGGCAATTATTTATTTAAACTTGACTTACAAGCGCCTTTGAAAACTTGCCAGAGACCCAAAAAATAAACAACTCGGTTCGAAGTTTCTTAAGTGTTCTTTAATTTTTTAAATTCTGCTTTCAAATCAAAGGCTTTTAAAAGAAACGACTTCCGTGTATTATTTTTTTTTATCGAAGCTAGCGGACGTCACGCTCTTTAGTTCTGACTTGTGTGACGGTGTGTGACGTTGTGTGACGGTGTGTGACGATGTAATGTATGTGTGAGGGGTATGGTGAGCATTTTATTTGTATTTTTAAATGGACACATATTACGAAGAGTAAAAATATTTGTTCTTATAGGTGGGGGGGGGGAATGAGGACATTCCTCCGACAATTACTCCACCTCAGACACTACCCCCCACCCCCCGAAGTAATTACCCATGTCAATTAACCCCCGGTCATAACTTAATGTGCATAGTGCTAGGGTTTGGATTTTGGTTTATGTTTGGCTTAGAGTTCGGGTCAGGGCTAGGGTTAGGGGGGGGGGGTAATGTCCTAGACCCGTGTAAGGGGTGTGTGTTGGGTCGAAGTTTTTGCCGTTAAATTTTAGGTTGGGAGTAGGCTACACCATTTTTTGGTGACGATGTGCAGCGATATTCAATTTAATGTATTTGTATTAGGACTAATAAAATATAACGTTAAAAAAAAAACCGTCCATACAGAAAAGCGGACTCAACTGAGAGAAAGAACATTTAAGGTAAGCTCAGTGTTTGCGAGCTCACGATCCAGGCGACAGCGCAGCACGCAAAAAAAAAGTGGGGGACTTCATTTAATCAATCGCTTGAACCGGACATGGGATCATTTCATTAAATCAAGTGCTAGACAGCGGGGACACACACACACACAGACTCACACACATACAGACTCACACACATACAGACTCACACACATACAGACTCACACATACATAATCAACTCACACACGAAGAAAATCTCAACAACAGTATTATCCTCGCCCTACATAACCCTACAACTCGGTGAATAAACGTCTGTGAATGTCAGATCCTCATTCACGTCTCATATCAAATCCCTGACCGAAAGGCCGCTTTACAGATACACACACACACACATACACGCGCACACACACACACGCACGCACACACACACGCACACACCCTTATACAACAGTTTGTGAATTATTACAATGTGGATTCAAATATTGTAAACATCAGGTACCAGATCTAAGCCGGTTTGTGTTAGTGAAAAATGAGGGGGGAAATTATAAAAGTGTTATAATTAAAATATTGTTTTCTAAAACAAGATTGATAAAAATGGTTGATAGCAAATGTAGCTTCCGGGGTATAAACGTATTATTCGTGGCTTCAACAGAATTAATGCTAGTTTTGACTATTTAAGCTTGACTCTTCTTCTTCTTCGTTCTTAATTTTTAGTGTTGGGAGGGATCGAGCCTTATCTGCCAGAGTGTTTGAACTCGAGACTTTTTTGAATTTATCAACCATGAGCTTTAGCCGACTCGACCACGCCTCCATCACAATTAAGGATACGTGTCAACTGGTTATGCGCCATTGAGGCCATTGACTCCGATTTTAGCCTGCTTTTCTTTTTGGATTTGCTTCCATAGCCTTTGTTCAACCAAGAACAAACTACAAGGCAGCAGTTGTTTGATTTTGGAGTTGTCTCTCCTAGAAGAGTGGATCTATTTTTATATTGCTTAATTTTAAAATATTAGAGTAGAATGTCCCTAGTTTGACTCCAGTTATTAGGAAAATAGATAAGGTAAACACACTAGGCAAAGATTAACGTCAATGAATGCAATGTCATGGAGAGAACTTGAAGGAATTGTTTAAAGTTTAGCACAGGGGGGATGTGTGGTTGTGTCCCTATGCTACACCATGGGTCAACATGAATGACGATGATGAACACAGTCTATTGTTATTTTGTTTTGGGTAATTATCCCATTGACTGCCTAAAGCAATGCTGGTTTCATAGTGTTTGCTAATTTAATCAAGAAAATAAAGAAAAAAAAATCACTCCTCGGAGAGCCATTGACTTCAGGTCGGTCCATCAGGGTGATAGGTGTTCATTAGAAGTGATCATGCTCAATCTCTTCCCCACCCCTCCCTGATGGCCAGGGACGGTGTCAATACAACATGTACTTGTGTGGCGTCTAGGGAGTTCGTAGTGTTACATTGCGGTTGACGTAATTGTGTCTCTTAATGAAACTTGGGACGTTTGTCTCTTGCTGGGAGACCCTAAAATGTATCACCACACTTTTATGAAACAGGTGCACTCTACTTCACCTGCACTAAGGCTCGAAAAGGGTACTTAACTATTTTCTTTGAAAAAAAAATGGAAACTAAAAATGTAGACCCACACTTAATTTTTTTTTTTAAGTTGTAATAACATACCCTTTAAGGCTTAACTGCCAAAATGGCAGGTGAAGTAGAGTTACATGCTTTGGTAGAACTCGTGTTTCTTGACTTCGTTGTTTGAGGGGGATGGTGTGGTCGGCACGCTTCAAAGCCGTCTATACTTTCCCTAACATGAGACAGGTACCCATCAGAGCTGGGTGGACTCAGGGAAGTCCTACAGAGATCCGAACTAGAAACTTTCGGGTAGCAGTCGAGCGGTCTACCACCCGACCATGCCGTCTCGACCAAGCCGATCAAGCAGAGCGTTAACAATGGAATCAACCCCCAGTGGGAAACATTTGTGGTTTTTTTAAACTCATTCTGTACCTACCCAAATACAGATTGGTATTTGATGGTCTGTAGGACACTGGAAGTCAGTGTTTCTTTCAGGCATCTCTCCGGCATGGGGGTGCACGCCACACCTCTAGTATTCCATGAGTCCTCCACCCTCCCCACCACACCCTCTTTCTTCCTTCCGTGCAGAAAAGAAAAAAAAATATAATTTATTTTGAAAATAAGTAATTCAACCAGTGCCCGTCTATACAGATGTTTGAATTGCAAACCCCTCCCATCCTCTTCCCAGGGGAAAATTTCAGAAAAAAAAATCTGGTTGAAATAGAGTTCAATTTTTTCACTGAACTCAGTATATTTATATATCGTGTGGCCAATTCAGTGAGGCCCCTTTACGTTTCAATTCCGTTTGTTAGTAATCTAGAATTGAGTGAAAAAACAGCAGTTGAGGTCCGAACGTAGCTATCCGAGCTAGCAAACAAAGGCTCTACTCCTCGGCCACACTGCCTCAGTTCTAAAAAAAAATTTTTTAACAATCTTGGCATTAAATCAGCTACAACGTACACCATCAACCTTGACCTCATTTATCCTACATGTCAAAACGTCACGTGACTCCATCACGCTCACCTAGACAGCGTGAACCCGCTGGTATATCATTCGAATGTCATGTTTTATAATTAGCCTTGCTGTCTGGCAACTCACTCCTACATCAGAAGTCACAACTCACAACTCACCTTTCACTCCCACCTACCCACCCCCTATCTCAACCCATCCACACAAGCTAATAACCTTACGTTCAAAGTAACCCCCGCACCCCCACCCTCACTACCCCCATTGCGGAAGTTTAAACACAAAAAAAACCAAAGTCGGTCGGTTTCACCTTTTTTTTTTTTTAAAAAAGCACCCATTATTTTAAACATGTTGCTATCGTTGAGAGGATTTAAAACATTTAAAACATGTCCACCAAACAAATAAGTTGCTGGTTACAATTACAGAAATAATAAACTACGTGTTTGAAAAAGATTTTTAAAAATAAAAACACGAACTGTTTTGAGTATTTCTCAAACTTTCTTTACAACGAAATGTATTACCTCTAATACTTTAACACCGACAACATTTTTAGCGAGGGTTCAAGTTAAAATATATAATGGAAGCAAGTCTAGTTTTAACTGGCTATTTTTTTAGTTATGTAAATACTTTGTTGTGTGAGATTTTAACTACAAACAGGTTTATTTTTATTTTATTTTTCTGTTGGTTGTTTCGGCTGTGCGCAATGAACTCAGTGATATTGATAGGTAGGCCTGCACCTGCTTGCAAATAGAACAGATGGTCGGCTATTGAGAAATCTGAATGATTGTTTCTAAGATGTTGAATGCGTGTTATGAAATTAATTAAGTAGTTTTGTAGCGATGAGGTGGTCCATCAAGTTCTTCTAACAATACTGGAGAAGGTATCGGTTCAGATGGTGGTGAGATATAAGTGTTTTCAGATATTTTTTTTTTAAATTGTGACGATGTTCTGCAAATTTTGGCCTGCCCGACTTCTAACCTAAAATTCTTGAGTTCGGTTTCATATTTTTTACTTCAGTATTAATCAATCAATCAATCTATCCATCAACCAATCAATCAACCAACCAACCAACCAACCAACCAACCAACCAACCAACCAACCAACCAACCAACCAACCAACCAACCAACCAACCAACCAACCAACCAACCAACCAACCAACCAACCAACCAACCAACCAACCAACCAACCAACCAACCAACCAACCAACCACCCACCCACCCACCCACCCACCCACCCACCCAACCAACCAACCAACCAACCAACCAACCAACCAACCAATCCACTAACCAATCAATCAAACAAACAAACAAACAAACAAACAAACAAACAAACAAACAAACAAACAAAACAAACAACCGATTAAACGATTAATAATTATATCATCACTTAACCTTTATTTGGGTTCGTTGGTGCACCACAGTAGATTTTCTTATTAGTTTCCTCCATCTGTTTCTGATGTATTACATAATTTGAACCATATGCTAATTTTATATGCGGTGGTGTTTATATTTAAAGTGATATTCGAGTCTCCAGGTGTCCGTTTAAAAAATGGCTGTATTTTTTTAGTCGACGTTTAATGAGATTTTGGTCGTGTGTGGTGGGTAGCGGTGGGAAGGGTAGCTTTGTGTGGTGGGAGGGGTAGCTTTGTGTGGTGGGATGGGTAGAGGTGTGTGGTGGGAGGGGTAGAGGTGTGTGGTGGGAGGGGTAGTTGTGTGTGGTGGGAGGGGTAGTGGTGTGTGGTGGGAGGGGTAGAGGTGTGTGGTGGGAGGGGTAGTGGTGTGTGGTGGGAGGGGTAGCGGTGGGAGGGGTAGAGGTGTGTGGTGGGAGGGGTAGCGGTGGGTGGTGGGAGGGGTAGCGGTGGGTGGTGGGAGGGGTAGCGGTGGGTGGTGGGAGGGGTAGTGGTGTGTGGTGGGAGGGGTAGTGGTGTGTGGTGGGAGGGGTAGCGGTGGGAGGGGTAGAGGTGTGTGGTGGGAGGGGTAGTTGTGTGTGGTGGGAGGGGTAGAGGTGTGTGGTGGGAGGGGTAGAGGTGTGTGGTGGGAGGGGTAGTTGTGTGTGGTGGGAGGGGTAGAGGTGTGTGGTGGGAGGGGTAGTGGTGTGTGGTGGGAGGGGTAGAGGTGTGTGGTGGGAGGGGTAGCGGTGGGAGGGGTAGTGGTGTGTGGTGGGAGGGGTAGTTGTGTGTGGTGGGAGGGGTAGAGGTGTGTGGTGGGAGGGGTAGTGGTGTGTGGTGGGAGGGGTAGAGGTGTGTGGTGGGAGGGGTAGTGGTGTGTGGTGGGAGGGGTAGCGGTGTGTGGTGGGTGGGGTAGCGGTGTGTGGTGGGAGGGGTAGCGGTGGGAGGGGTAGTGGTGTGTGGTGGGAGGGGTAGTTGTGTGTGGTGGGAGGGGTAGAGGTGTGTGGTGGGAGGGGTAGTGGTGTGTGGTGGGAGGGGTAGAGGTGTGTGGTGGGAGGGGTAGTGGTGTGTGGTGGGAGGGGTAGTGGTGTGTGGTGGGAGGGGTAGCGGTGGGAGTGGTAGTGGTGTGTGGTGGGAGGGGTAGCGGTGGGAGGGGTAGCGGTGTGTGGTGGGAGGGGTAGCGGTGGGTGGTGGGAGGGGTAGTGGTGTGTGGTGGGAGGGGTAGCGGTGTGTGGTGGGTGGGGTAGCGGTGGGAGGGGTAGTGGTGTGTGGTGGGAGGGGTAGCGGTGGGTGGTGGGAGGGGTAGCGGTGGGTGGTGGGATGGTAGTGGTGGGAGTGGTAGTGGTGTGTGGTGGGAGGGGGAGTGGTGGGAGGGGTAGCGGTGTGTGGTGGGAGTGGTAGCGGTGTGTGGTGGGAGGGGTAGAGGCGTGTGGTGGGAGGGTTGGCGGTGTGTGGTGGGAGTGGTAGCGGTGTGTGGTGGGAGGGGTAGAGGCGTGTGGTGGGAGGAGTGGCGGTGTGTGGTGGGTGGGGTAGCGGTGGGAGGGGTAGTGGTGTGTGGTGGGAGTGGTAGTGGTGTGTGGTGGGAGGGGTAGCGGTGTGTGGTGGGTGGGGTAGCGGTGGGAGGGGTAGTGGTGTGTGGTGGGAGTGGTAGTGGTGTGTGGTGGGAGGGGTAGCGGTGTGTGGTGGAAGGGTAGTGGTGGGTGGTGGGAGGGGTAGAGGTGTGTGGTGGGAGGGGTAGTGGTGTGTGGTGGGAGGGGTAGCGGTGTGTGGTGGGAGGGGTAGCGGTGTGTGGTGGGAGGGGTAGCGGTGGGTGGTGGGAGGGGTAGCGGTGGGTGGTGGGAGGGGTAGTGGTGGGAGGGGTAGAGGTGTGTGGTGGGAGGGGTAGCGGTGGGTGGTGGGAGGGGTAGCGGTGGGTGGTGGGAGGGGTAGTGGTGTGTGGTGGGAGGGGTAGCGGTGGGTGGTGGGAGGGGTAGCGGTGTGTGGTGGGAGGGGTAGCGGTGGGAGGGGTAGTGGTGTGTGGTGGGAGGGGTAGTGGTGTGTGGTGGGAGGGGTAGCGGTGGGTGGTGGGAGGGGTAGCGGTGGGTGGTGGGAGGGGTAGTGGTGTGTGGTGGGAGGGGTAGAGGTGTGTGGTGGGAGGGGTAGAGGCGTGTGGTGGGAGGGTTGGCGGTGTGTGTTGGGAGGAGTGGCGGTGTGTGGTGGGTGGGGGTAGCGGTGTGTGGTGGGAGGGGTAGCGGTGGGAGGGGTAGTGGTGTGTGGTGGGAGGGGTAGCGGTGTGTGGTGGGAGGGTAGTGGTGGGTGGTGGGAGGGGTAGAGGTGTGTGGTGGGAGGGGTAGTGGTGTGTGGTGGGAGGGGTAGCGGTGGGTGGTGGGAGGGGTAGCGGTGGGTGGTGGGAGGGGTAGTGGTGTGTGGTGGGAGGGGTAGCGGTGTGAGGGGTAGTGGTGTGTGGTGGGAGGGGTAGCGGTGGGAGGGGTAGTGGTGTGTGGTGGGAGGGGTAGTGGTGTGTGGTGGGAGGGGTAGCGGTGGGTGGTGGGAGGGGTAGCGGTGGGTGGTGGGAGGGGTAGTGGTGTGTGGTGGGAGGGGTAGCGGTGTGAGGGGTAGTGGTGTGTGGTGGGAGGGGTAGTGGTGTGTGGTGGGAGGGGTAGCGGTGGGTGGTGGGAGGGGTAGCGGTGTGTGGTGGGAGGGTAGTGGTGTGTGGTGGGAGGGGTAGCGGTGGGTGGTGGGAGGGGTAGCGGTGGGTGGTGGGAGGGGTAGTGGTGGGAGGGGTAGTGGTGTGTGGTGGGAGGGGTAGCGGTGGGTGGTGGGAGGGGTAGCGGTGGGTGGTGGGAGGGGTAGTGGTGTGTGGTGGGAGGGGTAGCGGTGGGAGGGGTAGTGGTGTGTGGTGGGAGGGGTAGCGGTGGGTGGTGGGAGGGGTAGCGGTGGGTGGTGGGAGGGGTAGCGGTGGGTGGTGGGAGGGGTAGCGGTGGGTGGTGGGAGGGGTAGTGGTGGGTGGTGGGAGGGGTAGCGGTGGGAGGGGTAGTGTTGTGTGGTGGGAGGGGTAGTGGTGTGTGGTGGGAGGGGTAGTGTTGTGTGGTGGGAGGGGTAGTGTTGTGTGGTGGGAGGGGTAGCGGTGGGTGGTGGGAGGGGTAGCGGTGGGTGGTGGGAGGGGTAGCGGTGGGTGGTGGGAGGGGTAGCGGTGGGTGGTGGGAGGGGTAGTGGTGGGTGGTGGGAGGGGTAGCGGTGGGAGGGGTAGTGTTGTGTGGTGGGAGGGGTAGTGGTGTGTGGTGGGAGGGGTAGCGGTGGGTGGTGGGAGGGGTAGCGGTGGGTGGTGGGAGGGGTAGTGGTGTGTGGTGGGAGGGGTAGCGGTGGGAGGGGTAGTGGTGTGTGGTGGGAGGGGGAGTGGTGGGAGTGGTAGTGGTGTGTGGTGGGAGGGGTAGTGGTGTGTGGTGGGAGGGGTAGTGGTGGGAGTGGTAGTGGTGTGTGGTGGGAGGGGGAGTGGTGGGAGTGGTAGTGGTGGGAGGGGTAGCGGTGGGAGGGGTAGCGGTGTGTGGTGGGAGTGGTAGCGGTGTGTGGTGGGAGGGGTAGAGGCGTTTGGTGGGAGGGTTGGCGGTGTGTGTTGGGAGGAGTGGCGGTGTGTGGTGGGTGGGGTAGCGGTGTGTGGTGGGAGGGGTAGCGGTGGGAGGGGTAGTGTTGTGTGGTGGGAGGGGTAGTGTTGTGTGGTGGGAGGGGTAGTGTTGTGTGGTGGGAGGGGTAGCGGTGTGTGGTGGGAGGGTTAGTGGTGTGTGGTGGGATGGGTAGATGTGTGGTGGGAGGAGTAGCGGTGGGAGGGGTAGCGGTGTGTGGTGGGAGGGGTAGCGGTGTGTGGTGGGAGGGGTAGCGGTATAAAATCCGCTCGGTTTAACATTGCATGATGTCATTTTCCACCCTTAATGAGGCCATTCTAATAATAGAACAGTTACGAAAACATATACGCTTGTAATTCCCTCACCCAGTGTAAATCTAATATTTGCATTGCAGATTTTGAAAATTCTGAAATTTAATACAGATGGTTTCTCTTAATTAAAATTACAGCACTAGCTTTTTTATAAATTTCTCCCGAAGCTAATTTTCCGGAGAAGTTGAGTATTGATTGAATGTAAACAAACCCCTTCAGTTTCTCGCTAATAATGACTGGATGTTTGTTTAATTGTCCACCGCGCTTTTGGTTAAAACGAGTTATTAGAAAAAAATGTGTGTCTGAGTCTGAAAAACTAGAAATGCTAGTTTTTAGTTCTAATGTCGTTGATACACTTTCGGTATATACATTTCTTGTTCTTCTATAGATAGTTACACTCAGTGGCGTAGCGAGGTCGGGTATCACCCGGTGCGGCACTTAATGGTGTCACCCCCCCCCCCCCCCCAGAGGCTATTTAACACTCGAATTAATCACTTAACTAAGTGGACTTATCATTTTTCTCTATATATTTTGCTATATTTTGCCTTGGTGTCAACCCCCTAAATGGTGTCACCCGGTGCGGTACGCACCTCCGCCCCCCCTCGCTACTCCCCTGGTTACACTTACGTAATGAAACAATTGGCTTGTTTACCAATCTTTATAGCTGGGAGGAGCTTTCCATATTATATATATATATATATATATATATATATATATATATATATATATATATATATATATATATATATATATATATATATATATATATATATATATATATATATATATATATATATATATATATATATATATCTAATGTGTAAGGGACAAAAGTAGTGTGTCCAAAAAATAATTTCGAGAATATAAAAGAGAATATATCTCATTCCCACATTTAAGCTTGAAAAATTGTATGCAACGAAATTTAAAAACGAATTCTATTTTAATTTTTTGCCATTCAACATAAGTGCCTTGGTAGCTTGTTTTATTACCAAGATAAATATAAATATGCAATCGTTCCTCAAAAAAGAACTAACTGGATTTGGCTTCCATACAGTCGGTATATAATGAGCCTCAAATAACACGAAAACAAGCCCACGTCGTAGTGGTTGAGACACATAATGGGGTCCCTAATAGTCCCTATGTCGCGAAAGTGGGCTTTCCGCGTAATCTTAATTTCTCGAGACTTGTCTGAGGATGTAAAGGAGGCAACTCGTCTCTCTCAGGCTCAGAGCCCTTGTCAAGAGCCTTGTCGTATCCATGTTTTTGACAATTTTCTCTTCACCAAGAACTTTTTTCCTAGACTTCTCACACACAATGTGTAATAATTAACAGAGGTTAAAATGTGTAACTTTAGAAGAAATTAAAGGTCCGCTGCTTCCCGCTGAGTGAAAATCAAAAAAGTTAAGTGCGGATGGTTTTACTTTAATTACTTAACGAGAAGCTAATGCATTAGGATAAAATGTCCCCTTTCCCTTTTTATTTAGTAGCAGAAAAATTAAAAAGGCAACAAAGAAAATCAGCTTGTTAGTGATTAGCTTTTAAACTAAAAATATTTTACCAGTAAGAAAAATAAGAAAAAAGAAATACATGTTTATAGGCTACTCACTAACTATCGCGATTATCATTTTAATGTTACTAGAAATCAGGCTCATGGTTAACCAAATTTTCTTTCTGCTCTTGCACTATGTCGTAGACCAGGGGTCGGCAACATTTTGAGACGGAAGAGCCAAAAGTTACAATTTACAAAATTTCCCAGATTTTAAAGAGCCACTAACATTCTTATTTCAATACGAGCCGATCCGCGGCATATCATATGCCGCTATTTAGTTGTTTTATTTTCTACTTGTCAGTAATTCATAATTTGTGAATTCGACAGTACCAATGCTGCCACTGAAAATATTTGCTTTAAAATACCATCAGTAGGTCGTTAAGAACGATACTACCCCCAACCCCTACCCTACACCCCCCCCCCCCCCGTGAAAGCAGCCTCCTCTTAGTTACCTCCCCTAAGTTTAAAATCGTTTCAAACTAAATTATCTGATCTGTCCCTAATAGCCGTCACTAAACACGGCTCTACGAATGTAAACATTAGCGTGAACCACAGCTCACCAGACCATGTAGGGGTGGGGTGGTAGGGAACGCGCTTACAGCTTGTTTTCTAGCGTCTCCCAGAAGAGCATTATATATATAGATTATGATCATACATACATATATATATATATATATATATATATATATATATATATATATATATATATATATATATATATATATATATATATATATATATATATATATATTACCCTTGAGAACAATGGCGCCTACGTTAATTTTAAACAGCGCGCGGTAGGCTATGGATACAATACAGTCGCTCACCAAATCGAATTGATGCTCAGGGCTATCCCGCGAGCACAACGTACCTACGTTAGTTTTAAGGAGCACCCTACGACTTTCGATGATTAAACCGAGCTGGGGCCTACGGTAGTGTATTCAGGTTCACGAGAGTGTTACTTTCCGTTCCTTCCTCGACACTTAGGCGGTGAGTGATTATAGATGATATTACGGTGAGTGATTAACTTACACTCAAGGCTTTCATGGGCGGTAGTGTAGGTAACCCATGCCCCGAAAATATGAACCACGCTCAGGCATCTATATATATAATTCTCTTCTGGGAGACGCTAGAAAACAAGCTGTAAACGCGCTCCCTACCACCCCACCCCTACTTGGTCTGATGAGCTGTGGTTCACTCTAAATGTTTACAAACAGAGCCGGGTTTAGTGACGACTATTAGGGGCAGATAATTTAGTTTGAAACGGTTTTAAACGTAGGGGGGGTAACTAAGTGGAATTTACTTTAACGGATGGGGGGGGGGGGGGTGGAAGGAAGGGGGGGGGTATCGTCCTTAACGAGCTACTTATAGTGTTTTAAAGAAATATTTTCAGTGGCAGCGTTGGTAGTGTCGAATTCACAAATTATGAATAACTGAAAAGTAGAAAAAACAACAACTAAATAGCGGCGTATTATATGCCGCGGGTCGGCTCGTTGTTTATATTTAAATAACTCAGTTTTAGAAAACAAGGAAGTACATTGAAATAGGTAGTAATTAAATATTATTATAGAATAGCGAGTTTTTAATGTTTATATTTATTATTATACAACCGAGTGTTGCAGACTAATACTTTTATGAGTTATAAAAATAAAATAAAAAATTAATACGTGTGCATGGAGCTGAAGAGCCGCATCTTGTCATCAAAAGAGGCGCATGCGGCTCGCGAGCCGCAGGTTGCCGACTTCTGTCATAGACCAGGGGTCGGCAACCTGCGCCTCGCGAGCCGCATGCGGCTCTTTTGTTGTCGAGATGCGGCTCTTCAACTCCTTTCACAAATATTAATAATTATTTTATTTTATTTTTAAAAATATTGTTCTGCAACACTCGGTAATGAACGATATAATAATAAACATAAACATTAAGCACTCGCTTTTCTAAAAATAAATTACTTCATTTTGTTGAAGACACAGAGAGCGGTAAATTACTTATTTCGAAACAATTGAAAAATAAATATCGTGATAAAACCAACGCTTCTATTAACATAAATCACTTCAGCATTGCTATAAACAAAATGAAGGATGAGTTCACTGAGAGATTTGAGCAATTCAAAAGAAATGCAGGTATTATAGCGTTCATAGTAGTTCCTCTCAACACAAAAACAAATGAGATTAACTTTGAGCTATTTGGAATTAATGCTGGTTCGCTTCAAATGAAATTGCTAGATTTGAAAACCAAACATTTGTGGAGTGGTAAGTTCACATATATTAAGAGCAAGTTAGATGATTTGGAGGTTCAGTAAAACATGCACGTTGCACTGCACAAGTGGACTGCTCTAAAAGAAATGCCGCGAGTTGCGGCGATTTTTTGTGACGGATGGAATAGTCTTGCAGAATGCTAAAGTGAGGTGAAGAAGTTGGCATTTAGAGTGCTGACGGTCTTCGGGTCAACATTGATACGAGCAAGCGTTTTCTTGCATGAATGTAATACAAGGTATAGAAGCCAACTAATTAATAGAGGCGTGCTTGAAACTGAAAAAAAGTTATGAGCCAGGTTTAAACAAACTTTCAAAAGGCATGCAAGGCCAAACTATTGTAAATAGTATTCAATAATTAAAGTTATATAATTTGATTACTGATTTTATTATTCTTGCAGAGCTCGATAAAAACGTTAATATTTTTTCTGCGAAACATGTGTATGTTTTTATATGAATAAATAATACTTCATATTTAAATCTATTTATTTTAAATTATATATATATATATATATATATATATATATATATATATATATATATATATATATATATTAAAATCTATTTATTTTAATATATATATATATATATATATATTATATATATATATATATATATATATATATATATATATATATATATATATATATATTCCTTATCAAAATAATAATATTGAAATAAAAAAGTTAGTGGCTCTTTGAAAGCTTGGAAATTTGGTAAATTGTAACTTTTGGCTCTTCCGTCTCAAAAGACTACCGACCCCTGTCATAGACTAGTAGTTGAACTTAATATTATTTTATTTAAAAAATCTAAGGTCACTGGACGTCTATAGCTGGTGATGAATATTAGAACGTATTAAATTTTAAATTTTATTGAAGTTCCCATGTAATAATTTAAGCTGTTTTCATTTTAATTAATACTTAATAGATATAAAATAAAAGCAAATTTTTTAAAATGCATATTTTTGCAAACAAAAATCTATTTTATAAACAGTATGACAACTTATTTCAATATATACACAGTAGATCGAAGGCAGTATTTCTCTAATTTTATTGAAGATTACATCAATATATTTGTCTCCCTTGTTTTTGATATTAAAACAACTTATTTCTCTCCCTTTGTCCGATTTTGCAACAACATTTTTCTCTGTACTACATCACATCAATATCTTTCATTCTCTCGTTACATCTTATACCAACACCTTACTCTCATTTTATTCAACATTACACCAACATCTTTCTCCCTGTAAAACATATCAATATCTTTATCCCTTTACAACATCACACAAACATCTTTCTCTCTGTACAACATCACACTCTTTTTCGATACTTCACCAACATACCTCTCTCCCTTTATCCAACATCATACCAACCTCTTTCTCTCTATATGACATCACTAACATCCACTCCTATTGTTTTCCAGATCGCAGGTTGCGGACTTCTCGGGTTCGGCGTCTACACCCGATCAAGCGAGAACCAGCTGTCTCAGCTGTCTTCGATCCTGGGCTCCTCGCTAAACTCCGCCATCTCCACGGCGCTCATCGTGTCTGGGGGCGTGGTCATCGTCATCTCATTCTTCGGCTGCTGTGGCGCCATCAAGGAAGTGAAATGCATGCTGGGATCGGTGAGTTGTTTTGGCGGTTACCAGATGAATCAGCGCTGCTGTGAAATTTCAAAGTGTCAGTGTGTGTATGTGTGTGTGTGTGGTTGTGTGTGTGTGTGTGTGTGTGTGTGTGTGTGTGTGTGTGTGTGTGTGTGTGTGTGTGTGTGCGCGCGTATGTGCCGATGTGTATGCCATTACCGTATGAATCAGTGCTGCTTTGAAATTTGAAACTGTGGCCTGCAAGCTAGACAGCTGACCCGAAAGTCCCGAGTTCGAATCAGGGTTCAAGTCAGTAAAACGTCCACCCCATTTTTTTTTTAATTTTTAAAATTTCTAGTTGACCTTTATAACGTAAGGTTTATTTACAGAACTGGTCGCACGTAGGCCTACAGTTCCATACGGTCCTGACTCCCCCTTCCCCCCCTTCCTAAACTGCTAGACCTTATGTTCCCTTTCAATCCTGACGCCTCCCCCCCCCATAGACCTACATTTCCCTTTACAGTCCTGATCCTCCATTGATCCAAAGTTCCCTTTCAGGCCTGAAACCACCACCTCCCCCCCCCCATAAACCTACATTTCCTTTTTCAGTCATGAACCCCCCCCCCCCCCCACCCATAGACCTACATTTCCTTTTACAGTCCTGACACCCCCCTCCCCTGCCATAGACTTACAGTTCCCCTTTCATCCTGATCTAGATCTACATCTAGATCTACATTTCCCCTTCCCGTTCTGACGCCCCCCCCCCCCACCCACCCCACTCCATAGACATAGTTCCTGCTTTGACCGAACCACGTGACACCTAGCAGCCAATCAAGTTGCATAATTCAAGCCGACAGACGATGACATCTTATTTCCCGATATAGCCTGCTGCCGATGCTAGTCGTGTAGGGGGGTGGGGCGAGGGGAGACGTTGTCATATGTCACGTCTTGCTAGCAGACGGGAATGTCATGTCGCTTCCTCGATGACAATGTCATGTCTACGTAGAGATGGCTGGAAATTTCAAAGTGGCAACGTTTGTGTGTGTGTGTGTGGTGATGTGTTAATGTATGCAGTGTTTGTATGTGTGTGTATGTCTGTGTGTAGTGATGTGTTAATGTATGCAGTGTTTGTGTGTGTGTGTGTGTGGTGATGTGTTAATGTAAGCAGTGTTTGTGTATGTGTGTGTGTTTGTGTGTGTGCGTACTTTTGATGATGGTGTTTGAGAGTGAGATTTGATTGTGTGTGTGTGGTTTCTGTGATTGTCGATATAGAGAGTGAATGAAAGACAACAGAAAGAGAGAGAGTCAGAGAGTTAGAAAGCGACAGAAAGTGGTTGGAGAAAGCCTGATGAAGAGAGTGAGAATCTATGCGAGAAAGAGAAAATGACAGTGTGAGAGAGAGAGAACGACAGTATTATAGAGCGAGACCAGAGTGAGAGATAAAAATATTAAAAAGATTCTATGAGAAAACGAGAACGTGACAGGCAGTGTGTGTGTGTGTGTGTCAGTCTGTATGTGTGGGTGTCTGTGTGTGTGAGTGAGAGAAAGGAAAACCGTTTTTTTTAAAAATAAACTTCAATTCTTTTGTGAAAACAATTATCATACAATTTAAATTACAGAATTAAAAATAAATAAAAATAAAATAAAAACACTGTTAAAATATGGCGCTATCAAATATACCTTAAACCTTTAAAATTGTTTAAATATTAACGGAACAAATCTCTAGACTCACCGGTTATCTTGATGTTCTCTCCCCTCCCAGCAAACATTACACATGTAATTATGTCACTATGTTCACTTCGTGGCACCAAAGCAAATAAACATACTACGTTTCATCTATCACTTTGTCCATATCTTTGGTGTAGCCAAGATAATTAACCTAATTTATATTTGTTTCGGTTTTTTTTATTATTATCTTTTTTTTTTGTGGAGATTCGGAAATTTAACTAAGATATCCTGAAATTTCCTGATAATTACAAATGATGTTAAGAAAAAAAGGCTTTGTTCTGAAAATAATATTGTTCTTTCTAATTAATGGCAAAATTAAAGGAATTATCTTATTATTTGATTAATTGCGCGTCATTTTATACAATATATAATTTTAGAACTTTTTACTAGGAGAAAGTTTTTTTTACTACGTCTTGCTCAATTCAAGTCTTATTAATTACCCCCCTTTTGACAACTAAAAAAAGTCGGTGGATATGTCCGTTCATAAACCTGATAGAGAAGTCGAACCGCATGGGAAAATCTTGACAAAGTAGGCTGTCCACATTGACAGATGAGAACAAAAAAATAAATAAAACAGTCAGTGTTTAATCATCATTAATGTCTTACAGGGGAGTTATGAGCTTTAAGCAACACCCTGTATCACGTGAGAGCTAATTATAGATTATTCGTTTTCTGTTGTTGTTTTTTTTATAAAATCCATGATCACGTTTCGACCGATTTCTGCGCGTAATGAGATAAATGGTTGAGACTTGGGATTTGGGATGTAATCGTGTCTGCGCTTAGGTGTGTCTGTGAGTGTGTTAGTGAGTTTGTCCTCTCATTATGTTAGACATTGTCCAAGCGCCGAATCCAGTATCGTACGCATATAATACATACATACATAATAATATGCATATATATATATATATATATATATATATATATATATATATATATATATATATATATATATATATATATATATGGCGCCTTTTGTGGACTAGTCACTCACCTGAAAACCTTCTTACGCCTCTGGTCTAATCTCTACCCAAAAAAAAATACTATGACGTAAAATATTTGTTTCGGTTAATGAGTTCTTTAATTAAAGACTTTATATGACTAGTTTAGACTTAAACTGCAAAATATGTAAGCAAAGAAACAGAAAAAGTTCAATTCACCACTTGTAATTATTTACCAGAAACGATCAGATCGTCTTGTGTAGTAAAAAGTTATTTGAAACTTGAACTACTGATAGCTACCACACAACGAACGCATGCCATCAGCAACAGCTATCTCTTGTATTAACTGTATAAAGTATCGCATTTTCAAAATAAATAATACATTATTTTTCCTTTCTTTCAGTTCTTTATTCTTCTATTCGTGATGCTGTTGGCCATGGTTATAGGTGGAATCGTGGTCTACGTGTATAGAGATAACGTAAGTCAAACTTGTTAAACACATTACTCACACATGTATTCATATATATATATATATATATATATATATATATATATATATATATATATATATATATATATAATATAGATAATATATATATATTAATATTTATATATATACATGCATACATAAATACATACATACATGTGTATATATATATAAATAAATAAATATATATATATATATATATATATATATATATATATATATATATATATATATATATATATATATATATATAAATATTGCTTGTTGTTTTTAAAATCTGCCTTAAAAAGTTTGATAAAAACTGCATGTTCGTTATTCTTGAAATTTACAAATTTCATTGGTTGTACTCAAATATATGCCATGTAAGTGGTTAGCCGGATTTTAATTAGGTTAATTTTGGCTAACAAGATGATTCGCTTGTCGGTTATTAGGTGCTAGTCAGAGGTTACTTGCTCGTTACATGTCAGTGTTTGGTTTTACAGGTGTCAGTTTTCTGTACACGATTATCACTGGGTATCCAGCGGTTAGTTATCTGGGGTAGCTAGTGGTCAGTAGTGGGCTATCTGTGGATAGCCAGTGGTCAGTTATCTGGGGTAGATAGTGGTCAGTAGTCGGTTATCTGTGTATAGCCAGTGGTCAGTTATCTGTGGATAGCCAATGGTCAGTAGTCGGTTTTCTGTGGGTAGCCAGTGGTCAGTAGTCTGTTATCGGTGGATAGCCAGTGGTCAGTAGTCGTTTTTCTGTGGATAGCCAGTGGTCAATTATCTGTGGATAGACAATAGTCAGTTAACTGAGGTAGTCAGTGGTCAGTTTTCTGAGGTAGCCAGTGTTCAGTTATCTGAGGTAGCCAGTGGTCATTTATCTGGGGTAGCCAATGTTCAGGTGGGTAGCCAGTGGTCAGTTATCTGGGGTAGCCAATGTTCAGGTGGGTAGCCAGTGGGCAGTTATCTGGGGTAGTTAGTGGTCAGTTATTTGGGGTAGTCAGTGGTCAGTTATCTGTGGGTAGTCAGTGGTCAGTTATCTGTTGGTAGTCAGTGGTCAGTTATTTGGGGTAGTCAGTGGTCATTTATCCGGTGTAACCAGAGGTCAGTTATCTGTGGGTAGTCAGTGGTCAGTTATCTGGGGTAGTCAGTGGTCGGTTATCTGTGGATAGCCTATGGTCAGTTATCTGTGGATAGCCTATGGTCTGTTTTCTGTGGATAGCCTATGGTCAGTTATCTGTGGATAGCCTATGGTCTGTTTTCTGTGGATAGCCTATGGTCAGTTATCTGGGGTAGCCTGTGGCAAGTGGTCAGTTTTCTGGGGTAGCTAGTGGTCAGTTATCTGTGGATAGCCAGTGGTCAGTTTTCTGGGGATAGCCAATAGTCAATTATCTGAGGTAGCCAGTGGTCAGTTATCTGAGGTAGCCAGTGTTCAGTTATCTGAGGTAGCCTGTGGTCTGTGGTCAGTTATCTGGGTTAGCCAGTGGTGAGTAGATTTTTACCAGATGCTACTCAAAGGTCACTTAAGTCCCATGCCTCCATCGATCCAGTCAGTGCTCATAAGCCATCTCACTCTCCAGTCTTAGAGTCTCCATTACTGGAACTAAGATCAAAGAGATCAACACTAATCCACGAAAAAGGCGATCGTGGGATGTTGTTGCTTTTTACTTCCGGGTCAAGTTAAAAAAAACAATTTTGTTTTCTCTTTAGTTTGTGGGGGGAAAAAATTAGAAGTTAAACATGGAAGTAATGGTCAGTAAGTTGCTCGGCTTATGGTGAAACTTTTTTGCTTCTTCTTCTTCGTTCTTAATTATAATGTTGATTGAGATTTCCTCTAACATAATTAAGTATTACAGGTCAACTTGTTATGCGCCGTGTAGGCCGTTGACTCCGATATCAGCCTGCTTTTCCATAGCCATTGTCATACTACAAGGCAGCAGTAGTTTAATTAGGATTTTCTCGCCCGATGCTACTACCATCAGCTTTCAGGCCTCATCTACCAGGGGGGTCGAACTCTGGTCTTAGCAGTGGTGTAGCGAGGTCGGGTGTCACCCGGTGCGGCACTTAATGGTGTCACCCCCCCCCCCAGAGGCGTAGCGACCCTTCCCGAGGACAAACTTTCAAATTTTCGATTTGCACCCCCCCCCTCAAACTTGTCGATTTGCACCCCCCTCAAACTTTCGATTTGCACCCCCCTCAAACTTTCGATTTGCACCCCCCCCCCCCTTCAAATTTTGCTCTATCTATTTTGCTATTTTTTTGCCTTCGTGTCACCCCCCTAAATGGTGTCCCCGGTGCGGTCCGCCCCCCCCCCCTCCTTCGCTACGCCTCTGGGTCTTAGCAACCATGAGCTTTTCCCGGCCCCATTTTGTTTGAATTCTCTTTCAAGTTTTCTTTCGGTAATTGTCGGAGAAATGTTTTTACTCATGGTTTGGATTTTCGAGATTTGTGAAGATTAACATGAAGGCAATGCTCTGATGGGTGTTTAAAATTACCTTGTTATGTTAAAGACGTAGAGTAGCGGACTAAGATACAGAGCTATAAAAACTCTAAGAGTAAAACAGCGAGTTGATGGTCACATAGAGGGAATATATGACCTAAGCGTTGTTGTAAGAGTGATGTTGTATAAATGATGTCTGATGTTTCGGTGAGGTCGATTTGTTTAGCGATGGTATTGTGATGGTGTTTTTGGTAGGATGTTGAGAATTTGATGATGAAATAAAGCTTAAGATATAAAAAAAAACATAACAATAGTGTAGTGTTGCTGTAGACAAAAGGGGTTAGGGCAGGAGACAGCTTGATATTTTTATTTATTTATTTTAAATAGCTTAATGAGAAGTTGTTTGTTGATTTTGTCGATGACCATCTTTAAAAAAAAAAAACTTAAATCATGTTTATTGAGTGGGTTTGTTGGTAATTTTTAAAGTAGGTTTGTAATTTTTTAGTGTAGGTTTGATTTTAGTCAGAGGCGTAGCGAGAGGGGGTGCGGAGGGGCAGAGGCGTAGCGAGGGTGGGGCGGGGGGGGGGACATACGTCCCCGGGCGCCGACCTTAGGGGGGGGCGCCAAATTGAAAGTTTGAGGGGGGGGGGGGTGCAAATGAAAAGTTCGAGTGGGGGGTGCAAATCGAAAATTTGCTCCCGAGGGGGGCGCCAAATTGAAAGTATGTCCCCGGGCGCCGGGAAGGGTCGCTACGCCTCTGCGGAGGGGGGAGGTGCGGACCGCACCGGGTGACACCATTTAGGGGGGGGGGGGGTGACACCAAGGCAAAAAATAGCAAAATATATAGAGAAAATTTTGAGGGGGGGGGGTGCAAATCGAAAGTTTGAGGGGGGGTGCAAATCGAAAATGTGTCCACGGGAAGGGTCGCTGCGCCTCTGGGGGGTGACACCATTAAGTGTCGCACCGGGTGACACCCGACCTCGCTACGCCAATGATTGTAGTATCTAAAGCAAACGTGATTGTAATTTCTAAAGTAAGTTTGATCGTAGTTTCTGAAGTTGGTTTGATTGAAGTTGTAGTATAAGTTTGTTCAAAGACCATTTTTTACTGGTAAAAATATGGCTCAAAACATCAATTTAAGATCCATTCTACTGGTAAATTGAATTCCCTTTGGTAAAATTGCGTTGTACATTTTTTAATCTCAAAAGTTAAATGCAATTGGCACACTGCAGATTGTATGCTGAGAATAATTTCCTGCACTAAATTATTTCACACCGCGAGTCTTAAACTAGTTAGGGAGAACGCAAATCGATAGATTGTGGCAAATTAATGTACATTTTAAGAATATGGCCACCATTGGTTGTAGAAAATGGTTTTAAGTTTTATTGATTGTACAATTTAGGAATATGGTCGCCATATGTTGAAAGAAATCATTACAAGTTTCAGGAATATGGTCATAGTTTGTTGGGTATAGTACATTTTAGGAATATTGACGCCATATGTTGTAGGGAATCGTTGCACGTTTTAGGAATATGTTCATTATTTTTAGTCCATTGTACATTTTAGGAATATTCCCGTCATAGATTGTAAGGAATCGTTGAGCATTTTTTGGGATTAGGCCATCATCGTTTGTAGCGTATTGTACATTTTAGGTATGTTATAGTTAGTAGGGAATACTTGCATATTTTAGGAATATGGTCCGCTTTGAAGAGAATCGGTGTACACTTTAGGAATACAGTCAGTTTGAAAAGAATTGTTGTTCAGTTTAGAAATATCACAGTTAGTGTGGAATACTTGTATACTTTAGGAATATGGTCAGTATGTCAAGAATTGTTGAACCGTTTAGAAATATCATCCAAGTTTGCCAGTTGTATTTTTTATTTAATATCAGGAGATGATTAGCTTTGAGGATTGACACTAGACTTTATGACTAGTGTACAGCAAGTAGGTTTTTATCCTACTGTAAAATTAGTATAATAGATATATACGTTCAGGGTCTTTCAGCGTCAGAAGCATAACCTAAATTAATTGCTGATCAGTGTATAAAGACATATTGGTCAGTGTATGAGGAACTCTAGGTAGGGTCACACCTAATAACATCAGGCCTTAAGTACTAGCAGACTCACAATGTGGCGCTTTCTTCATATTTCTTGTCTTCGTGAATAATTCAGTAGACTTTTTTTTAAAGCTTTTAGCTGCGTTGATTTAAAACATGTTACAAAAAGCTAGTATTTTATAATTTATAAAGAGTGCGATTAGAGGTAAAGACTTAACCCTTTCTTTCTGGAGCCTCTGTCGTGTATTTTAATTTTAATGTTTATCCAGAGGCGTAGCGACCCTTCCCGGAGCCCGGGGACAAACTTTCGATTTGCACCCCCCCCCCTTCGAACTTTTGCTTTGCACCACCCCTCAAACTTTCGATTTGCACCCCCCCTCGAACTTTTCATTTCCACCCCCCCCCCTTAACTCTTTCAAGTTGGGCCCCCCCTAAGGTCGGCGCCCGGAGACACATATCCCCCCCCGCCCCCCCCCCCCCCCCCCGCTACGCCTCTGTGTTTATCTCTACTCCATCGTTTTTTACCCAGGTAAAGGTATCGAGAAAAATGAATACATAGATAGGACGCATAGATAGGACCAGAGGGAGGGCATGGTCGGGTAGGATAGCGTACGAGGCAGATGAGGCTCGTTAGCAGGGCCGGCGCTACCTTTAAGGCGAACTAGGCGGTTGACTAGGGCGCCATCCCTAGGGGAGCGCAAAATGTTTAATCGCTATTATCAAAAAATACCTAATAATTAATACCTTTTATAAAAGAGTAGCGATCTATTTCGGCACCCAGGACTAAGTATCAATTTTGCACACCTACCCCAAAATTAGTTCTATATAGGCCTATATTTATTCGCGATGGTGAAAATGCAACCCCACCTCCCTAATTTGGAAAGGTCGGGGCACTTTTTACCAGTCACTTTGCCTTTTTAATTTGGTGTCACATAATTGATGTAGAAAACGATTAAATAAGTTGGTTTTTTAAATTTCGAACATTTCAAATGGTTATTTAATTTTAATAGAGCTTGTAAGTCTCGTTTTCTCTGACTTAGAATTAGAAATATGTCCTGGTGTACAGAAATATGTAATGACGGGGTGTTCAAAGTATTGTACTTGTTTGGTAAGTTTTGTTGAATCGTTTAGATTTGGGAGTAACGGCGAAAGGCTGTTGCTGATATAATTTCGTATGTATAAAGTATCGAAGTGTTAAAGTATCATGATTTTTATTTGTAGTTTTTGTAGTTGAAGGTCTAGTGGTATCTTATTGGTAATAGAGAAATGAGAATGCAGGTGATGAAGTATCGTAGTTTTGGAGTTCGGGAGTATTAGTATATCGAGTAGTCGAGTTTATCGTAAGTTAGATGATTTCAATTCAGTACGGAACACACTACAAAGAAAGGTAGCCGTTCTCTAGTTGAAACATCTTTAGTTTTTTTTTAGGAATTTATATTACCACTCTTAAAGTATTAATATATATTATTATTAAAATAGGATGGAATTTATAACTCACCGTAAACTGTTGTTTTTATTTCAAATTATAATTTTTTTTATATTTAATCAATATATATAGCAATCTCTAAAACAGTTACCCGTTGTTGTTTTTTTTAGTGTCCCTTTATTAAGGGGATCCTAAATTTTCATTACACAATTATTAACTTTGCACCTCAAATGATTCAATGTCATCTAAATTGAATTAAAGTATGTTATAATAAAGCTACCGTTTTTAGACTTTCAAACAAAACCTATAGTTAAGTATTCAAAGGGGAAAATATATTGTTTTCACAAGGTTGCATAGAATATATAAAATATTTGTTATAATTATTACGTAATGAAATTTAGATCTTTTATTGTGTTTTTCAAGTATGGCCTAGTTAAACTTAGTTAATTTAGCTATTCTTTTGAAAGTTATTTCCCTTGAATAAAATTTGGTATTTGGATTTTCAAATGGGAGATAATTCATTGCTTAATTTTACATTCATTTTAAATTCCTGCACCTTAGGTTGACCGCTTGCATATTAATACAACTTTAAGTAATTACTTGTTATTGTAAAAATTATATAGAGCTTAAGTTCTAAAAACAATAGATTGGTACATCAGTAACAGTTATGAGTTGCAATACTTGATGTTAGTAGACATACAGTCTTAGTCGTAAATTTAACATCTAATTAAATTGTCTTTTCATATTTATCAACCTCTCCTGAAGGATTCATATGTAACAATTTTAGGCTGGAATCTCTATTATATAAAACCTTTTATTTTGAAAAAAAAATCGTTACATAATCACACAATATAGACATTTTACAATTGTAACTAAAGACAGTCAAGCTTAAAACGGGTAAGTTCCGATTTGGAACTCACATTTGGAGGACTGCAGGGAGCCCACTACAAGAACTTTTTTGATTCTGTGGGTTTTTTTTTGTTCCAGACTTTTTTCTCCCGGGAAGGAGGGGGGGGGGAGCACTTAAAATGTTCTAAGGGGTGGGGGTGGGAGGGAGGGGGTTATGTCGTCAAGTACAAAGTAGACTCGTGCACCTAGCAACAATTTCAATAAAATGTGATTACGCTTGCAAACTGGAATTCAAGGAATTAGTACAAACTTTTGAGACGAAGGAGGCAAGTAAAATTTGATTTTGATGTCTACTTATAACGTGTATGCAATTGATAAAAAATTATTATGTCACTGTTATTTAATTGATTTCTTATACATATGTTTTAGTAATTAATTAGTGTGGAAGGGGCGTTTTAATAAGTTTTGCCTAGGGCGCTAAATAACCTGGCGCCGGCACTGCTCGTTAGTTGGGAATTGCAACTCTTCAAGGAGAGAATACTCCTACACTTAACAACCACTGGGGGGTCGGCGCGCTCAGTTGCTAAACCGAAAATTACCGAAGTCGAACCACCCGAATAAATGAGGCTCGATAGCTGGGGACTGCAACTTTTCGAGGAGAGACAACTCCAAAATCCAACAACTGCTGCCTTGTCATTTGTTCTTGGGTGGACAAAGGCTATGGAAGCAATTCAAAATAGAAAAGCAGGCTGAAATCGGAGTCAAATATCTATATGGCGCATAACAAGTTGAACGTAATACTAAATTTTTGTCCAACATTACAATTAAGAACGAAGAAGAAGAAGAAACAACAGCATCCTTGCAGACTGGTCTTGGGTAGACTAAAACTACGGAGGCAAATTTAGAATAAAAAAAGAGGTTGAAACCGGAGTCAAGGTGACATATGCCATATGGCGCATAACATGTTGACACGTGATAGTTAATTATGTTGTAAGATATCCACTTCAGTATTACAGTTATGAACGAAGAAGAAGAAGATACACAGTAGCGTAGCGAGGGGGGACGGGGGGGGGGGGGCGGGGGGGGGGGGACATATGTCCCCGGGCGCCGACCTTAGGGGGCGCCAAAATGGGTTGGAAAAATAAATTGAATTGTTGAGGGGGGTGCAAATCGAAAGTTTGAGGGGGGGGGGTGCAAATCGAAAACTTGAGGGGGGCTGCAAATCGAAAAGTTTGTCCCCGGGCGCCGGGAAGGGTCGCTACGCCTCTGAAGATACATTGATAAAATTTAGACTAAAAAACTGGTCACCTTCATCGTACGGACGATATATATTTGTATGCGGTCACGTGTAAATCACCGGCTCACAAGTCGCCCAAGTCTAGCTGAAATCAAATAACAACAACAGCAAATCTACGCAAGGTGAACTGAATTAGAAGGGAAGTTCTCCGACAAGTCTTTGCACAGGACTCCGCTGCGATATTCACCATCTGAATAAACACGGAGAACGACGGCGAACGATCAACGCATGTTGTTTCGTTTTGTTTGTCTAAACTTCTCGTTTTCCTTTCCCCACACGAGGTAAATATGTTAATGTACTCTAGCACAGAGGGGTCTCAATCCGGGATGAAATTAGGCTTACTTGTAGCCCTTGGTTGAAAGTTATTTTTAAAATTTTGGGTGGGATATGGTAGGGGTGGATAGGTACCACAAAGACATTTTTTTGGCAATTGATGTCGTCCAAAAGTTATATGCCTGGAATTTTCATATCTAATTTTTTCTTGTCATACTTTGTCACTAAAAAACTAGAACCAAATCTCGAAAGGGCGTCACAGACAGCCACAATACACCCGCCCCCACTACCTCAAATAAAATTTAAAAAACTAAATAAATTTAACTTTTTTTAAGGAGGAACAATTACACTTATACAGAACCATTGACGCCCCGCATTTACCCTGGGACTTTAAAAGTTGTCCTTCCAACCTACCCTTAATCCACCTATCTCTCAGTGTACCTGCTAGATTGGTTAAAAATTTAAAAGTTACAGCAACATCATCTCAACAACATCCACACCTTTAAAACACATTATCTCAACAACATCCATACCGTTAAAAAAACAACATCTCAACAACATCCATGCCGTTAAAACAACATCAGCGCAACATCATCCAAACTGTTAAAGCAACATCATCTCAACAGCATCCAAACTGTTAAAGCAACACCATTTCAACAACATCTATAACGAATATCCACTCTCACACACCAATACCCACATAACCCACACCCGAACTCCCTCTTTTAACATCTTTTAATCTTTTTATACAAATCCCACATCTATATCCCTAAATTAACAGGCCCGCACAACAAGTTGATATAGGTCTATATCCTCTTATCCCAATCCCAAACCCTTATCCATAATTTTACAGGACCGTGTACACCTGGTTTATATAGGTCTATTTCTTGTATAATATCATCAGTATTTTATATTCTAGTCATAAAAAGGCCTACATCACACCGTCAGCGTTGTGGTCGGATAGACAAGCGTACGCTAGCTAACCCGAAAGTCACGGGTTCGCATCCGTTTCACCCGACTAAGCATTTCGCTAACCTCAACATCCTTTCTAATACTGAATGTAACTCTACTGACAAATATTTCTCCTGTATCAATTTACGGTTACGTTTTCATGAAAGAAAAGGCTGTAACTTACTTTTACTATTCCCTGCGGAATCATAACTCCCTCGTCCGGTATTTCAAAATACATTTTGCACAGATTTAAACTGATTTATGTAACAGCATTGATTGCTCCAAACATTCTACTGTTGTTTAAAAATATCAATAAATCAACAACATTTTCCAAATAAAATATAGATTCTACTTGTTTTTTTTTTATTTATTTTTAAAATCTTTCAAAAACAGCTTCACCATTGTGTATATTCTTCTCACAAACATAAACTTCATTCATAAAATAAAATAAAAAAACTGTAGAGCCAAACAAATCTGATTATCACCCAACCTTTGCCAAGCGGTACCATCAGAGTGGATGATTCAACCCACCTTGCTCAAATAAACTCTGTATATCGCTCGCACACTTAGGTGTATTATTGTTGCGCGTAGGAAAACACGCGATTCGGGGTGAGCCGTCTGCCTCGGTTCACACAGTAAACACGTCAATACGACCGCCATCTTGGTGACCTTGAAGGCACGCTCGTCGGTCAGCCGGGCTGGGGGGAGGGGGGGAGGGGGTGTTGTACTTCGCTTCATTAGTGTAGGTAATCAAGTGGGGGGTTTCCCCGTCTTCTTAATTAAATACCCCACATATTGTGTTGGGAGGTCGGTTCTGGTTTTTATCAACGCATACGTTTGTCTGTAGTTTCTAACATAGGTTGATCTGTTGTTTCCAACATAGGTTTGTTCGTAGTTTCCAAAGTAGGTTTCTTCCTAGTTTCTAAAGTAGGTTTCTTCCTAGTTTCTAAAGTAGGTTTCTTCCTAGTTTCTAGTAGGTTTGATCGTAGTTTCTAAAGCCGGTTTGTCTGTAGTTTCCAACATAGGTTTGTTCGTAGTTTCCAAAGTAGGTTTCTTCCTAGTTTCTAAATTAGGTCTCTTCCTAGTTTCTAAAGTAGGTTTCTTCCTAGTTTCTAGTAGGTTTGATCGTAGTTTCTAAAGCCGGTTTGTTCGTAGTTTTTGAAGTAGGTTTATTCGTAGTTTCTTATGTAATGTAGGTTGGTACGCGATTTCTAATATAGTTTGTTTATAGTTTCTAACTCAGTTTGTTCGTTGTTTTTAACATAGGCAGATCGCAGTTTCTAACCTGAAAATACGGGTCATAGAGTTGATTATATATAGGCAGGGTTTAACCAGTATATTCCCACACCCGTTTTTCATACCATAAGCTCCTCCAAAACTAGATTATCGGATTTTTAGTCATTAGTAAAAAGTACATTTAGTGTTTGTACTATGATTAGGAATGATACTCTGGTAAAATTTTAGTTAGATTATGAATTAGGAACAGGGTTAGCATTGACATTAACTAGTACCATTTGTTATTAGTTTACTAACAGTATCCTAACGCCCCTTTATACAGAAGATCCCATTATTGTATTATTATTGGACTTCGAAGATTACTCCGCTACTCCGACATATTTGTAGTTATGTTCTTCTTCTTCTTCGTTCTAAATTGTGTTATACTAAATGGGATTTCGTCCAACACAATTAAGTATAACGTGTCAACCTCGCTAGCTGTGGATAATCCAAGACATCGATTCTTGGCTCGCTGAAGTCTGCTGCATTCTACTAGAAGACGGACTGGCTTAAATCATTTCAACAGAAAAAAACCCCGTAGAAACTAGACTATGGTCATGGACATGGCAATACATTTGGAACACCCAGTGTCTGGTCATGTCAACTTAATTCTCTGTCTCGTGGGAGTCTCCTAGGGTTTCTTTTGTCCATCTCTTCTGCCCATCCCTTAAATACTTTTACCCTTCTCACTTACGAAGTGGTATAATTTATAGAGCCTACATAAAAATTTTAATAGCGCCCCTCCCAGAAAGCTCTAAGTATCCCTCGGGAAGGGGAGGTGTCTAAAAGAAACACAGGAAACTTCTCTAGCACACAATGTGTTTTTTTTTTTAGTTTAAAATTTAAAAAAAAAATTATAAACCAATTTTTATTCTAATTCATTACCATTCTAAGCTTTAGCAAAAATAAAATACAAACTTTATTTAGAATATCTGCTTTCTACGCCCCCCCCCCCCCTCCATACCCCCGTCACTTAAATCTAGATCAATGCATTACAACGATTCTCCACATTATGCTTTTTATGTAGTGTTTAGATATTCTCTATACAAGGCGTTTTCTTAACTTTGTTCATTAACGCTTTCAATAACGTTTACAATAGCGAACAAGTAAAAAATGTAGATAGAAGATACGATAAAAATAATATCACTCAGACAAAAGTAAACAGAGAAAGAGAATCGCATGTTATCGGGAAATCCTATTTCATCAACATAACAAAACAAAGTTTGAATCCTCGTTTATCAAGTTCTAGCTTGAAGATCTAAAAGGTTTAGAATAAAGATTGTTCTAAATGTGTTTGGGGTAAGGGAAAAGAAGAAAGGCTAGGGAAAACGTTAATTGTAATTCAATACTTTGAACTTCTTCTAGTGTTATAAGAGATTTCCTCCAAAACAATTACGTGTCAACTGGTTATGCGCCATGTAGGATGTTGACTCCGATTTCAGCCTTTGTTCACTAACAAGAACAAACTACAATGCAGCAATCGTTTGCTGTTGGAGTTGTCTCTCCTAAAGGAGCGGCTGTCCCAAGTTAACGAGCCTGGTCTGTCCGGGGTTCAAACTCGAGACTTGTCGGTTCAGCTTCTTCTTCTTCTTCGTTCTTAATTTTTAGTGTTGGAGGGGATCGAGCCTTATCTGCCAGAGGGTTTGAACTCGAGACTTTTTCGAATGTATCAACCATGAGCTTTTTGCCGACTCGACCACGCATCCATCACAATTAAGGATACGTGTCAACTGGTTATGCGCAATTGAGGCCGTTGACTCCAATTTCAGCCTGCTTTTCTTTTTGGATTTGCTTCCATAGCTTTAGTCCAACCAAGAACAAACTACAAGGCAGCAGTTGTTTAATTTAGGAGTTTTCTCTCCTAGAAGAGTAGCTGTCCCCAGCTAACGAGCCTCATCTGCCCGAGGATTCGAACTCGAGACTTTTCTGTTCAGCAACCATGAGCATAACCGACCCGATCACGCCGACCTCTAATACTTTTACTAATACCCTTCTTTGAAATATTACATTTGAAGATTTTCTTTTAATAAACGCGACTCTCCCTACGTCATACTACTTCTGGCTTGTTTCACCCATCGTTTGAGAAATAATACTGTGTCGAGAAAATACAATTTTAGAACCACCAGAATAACCAAACAAACTCTAACAATACCGTCTATTCATGATTACATTTTTTTATATCTCAGTCTTGGTTGGCTGCTAGAAACGAGCTGTTTCTTTTTATCTCATTGTCACCAGATCTAGTACACTGGGTTGTTATTTTTTTCTTTGTTTTTTTTTTTTAAGTTTTCCTGGTTGAAAACAAAAACCTAAAATCCAAATCTTGCTAGTGTCACTAGTTTCATATGTCTCCTGATGAGAGTAATAAACACACAAAAATAAGGCTCAGCTCTGTTAAAAACATATTAAATGACTTGTATTTTTTTGTAGGCCTTTAGGCTAGAGAAACTAAACTTAAAGAAAATTATCAGTCGTAGTTTTATTTAAACAAATAAGAAAAAAAACGACGAAAGTTCAGATTACATTTTGGTACAAAACCCGTGTTTTTGTGGACCTTTAAGCTACAGAAAAAAAAAATTAAATTGTCACTCGGCATTTTATTGAACAAAATACGACAATTTTTACTTTCTCGTATATACGAAGTATAGAGAAAGTATTGTAATCGTGCAAAAAAAAAATCGAGATTTTTACAGTTCTCGACGTTTTACACCTCACTGATACGGAAAAACATAATTTTGCAATCTTGTCCGTATGTCTGTGCGTGTGTGTGTCTGTGTGTGTGTCTGTCCGTGTGTAAACACGATAACTTGAGTACCGTTACAGCTAGGTTGATGAAATTTCATATATAAGTATTATATCAAAATCGTAGATCCGTATCAACTTTTGAGCGATTTCCGACAACCGGAAGTGGTACTTTTCCTACTTTGAATTTTTCAAAAGCCTATAACTTGAGTACTATTTCAGATAGATAAATGAAATTTCACATGTAAGTAAAAGATCTAATTCTCTACCTTCTGTTAAATTTTGAGTACTTTCCGTTGACTGGAAGTAGTAATTTACGCTACTTCCGATTTCTCAAAAAACTAATGTAAATTTTTAAAGTACTAATAATATTGCGCACTATTATACGCGTTTTTATTCGGCGTTTGCTTGGTGCGCAATGTTTTTTTTATGAGATTCTATTCTATTTTTAAAAGTTTAAGTATTTAAAATGGATTAAAAATCATAGCTATATCCCCAGTTACCATCCCCTGTTGTTTTATATAAGAATATTCGAGAAAGTTTAGGGGAGATCACTACCGGTTTATTTAAACATCGTTAAAAAGCAGTGCTTTTTTTTTTTAATTTTAAACCAAACTGGGTATAAAGTATTGTTTGAACTACACAACATATAAAGCCTCTAAAAACCAAGTTTCTTTAAAACTACAAACTTTTAAACCATCATTCAAACTAGACGAAACTTTTAAATAACTACTCCATTTTAATAAAAAAATTCTAGAAGCTGTTAAATTTTATGACAAAATGTTAAAAGATGAAAATATTTGTTTTATCAATAGAACTCTTTAACAACAAAAATAGAAAGTTTACTTGTGCTTGTAATTATTGTTGGTAAACAAATACTTGTGACGTAATATCGAGTATCAGTTAATTACGAATCGTTTTACACGGTGTTGTTCATTACTCGAGCGCCTTCCATCGGTCTTACAACGAATTTACTATTATCTTCATTCCTCCCCCCCCCCTATCATGAATCATTTCCTCCAACGCTCATTCAAAATAAAATATAAATACCTTATTTAATAAATACGATCTAACTAGCAACATTGATAATTTAAAGAATAATTCATTATCTAGACATTCCAAGCAGAGGCGTAGCGACCCAATCCACGCCCGGGGACAAACCTTCAATTTGGCGCCCCCTTCGGGAGCAACCTTTCAATTTTCCATTTGCAACTCCCCCCCCCCCCCCTCTCCTCAAACTTTCAATTTGCACCCCCCACGCATATATTTTTTTATATTTATAATGCAAAACTGCAGCTAAAATGAGATTTTAATTTGTTTTTTCAACCCATTTTGGCGCCCCCTAAAGTCGGCGCACGGGGACATATTTACCCCCCCCCCCCCTCGCTACGCCTCTGCTTCCAAGTCTTCTTTTTTATTTTTTTATTCTTCTTATTCCTGTGTGTCCCTTAAGGAGTAAAGTGTTGCAGCTACATCTATCCACCAGACTCGGTTTTGGGCGACTCTATTTAAGCCCCGCTGCCCTTGCCTCGTTGTCTTCTGTTCTTCTCCAGGATTTCCTTGGCTTGCCTACTTTCCCCTTCCCCTTGGGATTCCAGTTAACACTTTCTCAAATCTGAACTCGCCTCACTTATACTCGCCCTCAGGCTTCCCCCACCCCTATTTAATTTAAGTAAATTTTCATTAGTTGCAGTTTTAGTATGGGACACTGCTCATTTTTTCAGAAAGTGAAGTAGAGTTGCCTTGTTTCTGTGACCTCGGCATTGTTTAATAGTGTGGTCAGCACTTTTACTATTACTATTTCTGTCCCTAACTTAGGTTGGGTGACCATCAGAGCTGGGTGGACTCAGTGGCGTTCTAATGACTTAACCCAGGGTTCGAACTCGAGACTTTGATGCTAGCAGTTTAGCGCTCTGCCGCCACGCCGTCCCCGTTCCCTAAATACTTTTTACGTGTCCTTAATATATTCAACCTCATCCACACACATACTCTCCACACCCACATTTCTATCTAGTTATAAAATCACATCCAACTATTAAGCTAACATTATCGAAGTATAATTTGTACTTATTAAAGGACCAATATATTTACCAGGTAAATATAATCCTCTTTACCTAAAAGATTAGTCTGAATAATTTTTTTTCCGAAACTGTCTTTAAACTAACCGTTAGATGTTTACCTTTAACTAATGAAGTCGCGGCTTCCTATCGCCAAGCAAAGATGACACCTTTTATCGATATTTACAGTAAAAACTTCCTCCACGATCAGCCAGCTCTAGTGTAAGGGGTTTTGTTGATAATCTTATTTAAGCTGTTTACTTTCTCCCTCGTTCAGTTTTTGCTGGTTCATTTTTAGAGGTGTTTATTGAGCTCCTTCAGCCTAGCTCCGAGTTGCGTCCTGAGCTAAGGATTTTTTTCTTCATATTACTAAGACCGTCGGAGTTTTTATGAGCTAGTTGATAAAGATATTGGACCAGTGTCGGTCAATTTTTTTTTTTATTTCATCTGTTGTTGTTTCGTAGTAATGAGATGTTTTCTGAGGGGAAAAACGTTTCTAGTTGCCTTTTTTTGTTTTGTTTTTCTGTGGTATTCATCCTCTTTATTGAAAAAAGCAACATAAATTGAACTATTGTGCAGTGATATTATATATATATATATATATATATATATATATATATATATATATATATATATATATATATATATATATATATATACATATATATGGAGTCGCCCATAAATGATGTCACACTCGTACGGGGGAGGGGGGTCCGTAATTTTGTGACGGTGTGTGATGAGGGGGAGGGGGGGGGGGGTTCAGATGGTGCGACGTCATACTTTTGCATTACAAAAAAGCAATGTTAGAAAACGAAGTTTAGACGTTATTTCGCGTTTTAGAAAACTGTTTTAATAATTTGTAATAGGAATTGATTAAAATACTCTATTTTGAAAAATATCGATATTTAAAAAAAAATGCAACTGCAACTTTGAGGGGTGGGGGGGTTATAGGCTGAGCTGTGACGTCATTTCAGGGGGATCTGGCTTTTTGTGACGATGTGTGACGGAGGGAGGGGGGGGGAAGGTAAAAATCGTCAAAAAATTCGTGACGTCATTTATGGATGACCCCCTATATATATATATATATATATATATATATATATATATATATATATATATATATATATATATATATATATATATATATATATATATATATAAATATATATATATATATATACATGCAATCATGTTGTTACCAATGTAGGTAGGTGATGCTATCCTGACAGAACTGTCCAAGTCACTCAACACAACCTATGGGGCGCCAGGAAAAACAGAAGTCACTCGGGCGTGGGACGACATGCAGAGTTTAGTAAGTAACACACGTTCAGCACTGACCTCAGTACATTCCAGCGCTCATTGGTCTAGACTTTTGTTACTCTGGTAATGATTGGTCAAGATGGTGTTCGGGGTAACATGATTGGTTGAAATTTAAGTAACGGCGAGAATGATTGGTCGAGCATATTTGGTCTCGATTGCAGTAAATGAATGTAAACCTGCACAATAGGGCTGGTAAGTAGGTCACCAACCAGTTCTGTGGCTCAAGCAGGTTTTTTTTAGCCGTAGAACTGGTTGGTGATGTACTTACCAGCCCTATTGTATTAACGGGGTATCCACAATAATTTTATAATTTTTTTTTAATTGTGTGACAGTGTGTTAGGTTATCGGTAATAATCTGAATACTAATATGGCTTGCTGCTGACGATGCTCAACATATCCCTAACCAAAACCTGAACACAATTCTAACCGTTAACCCTAATTTATGACGCTAACACTCCCTGATATTACAACACTATCAACAACAAAATCACACCTATTTTTAGAAATGAGATAATTCCTCCTGAGATATTGTGTCGGAGATCATTTATCCTGACGTATCTTATCCTTAAGATATTTTGTCAGGGGATGTTTTTATCTGCGATCGTTTTGTCTGAGGTCTTATATCTTGTATCCATGTTTGCAGTTCAACTGCTGCGGTGTGTACGGAGGCATCAACTCAACAACATCCTGGGCCTATTACCGAGAGTACACCTACTGGTTCAGGAATAAAACTGGAGGTGAGGTCATCTATTCATGGTAGTTATCATCATCATCATCATCTTTTCCTGTTCGAGTCCAAGACACATGAGGCAGATGAAGTTCATCTGTTTTAGAGACATCGGCATATGAAGAGATAGTGTGGTCAGCACTATGTCCTTTACTTTCCATAACATCAGTTAGGTGGGTGGACTCAGGGACGTTCTAATGACTAGAACCCGGATTGGAACTTGAGACTTTCGGATTAGTAGTCTAGCTCTCCATTGCTAGTCCCATCAATAGTTATCACTCTTGCAGTAATCCTTTTGAAATACTATCGTTATATGTGCTTTTACCGTTTACTTCCTATAATTTATTGATATAACATGTGCTTTGATATTTTAGTTTCTAAATATCAATTATTACACTTCATTTAACACTAAAAATTCCTACTGGAGTTGAGTTCGCATACTCAAGTTAGTTATCACTCTGATATTGACCTTTTTCTGCGGTACTATTTTTATATGTTCAATGATATTTAAGTTTCTAAATTTGAATCCATACGCCAAAGTTATTCCTTTAATTTCTTCTGGTCAATGGTCTATTGGATTCATTAGTGAGGTTCTACTAATCCACGGTCAGGACATACTTACATTTACACCTTACCTCCTACTAGCTAATAGTCAAAGCTAACATGAACACTTTACCTCTTACTAGACGATGGTTACAGCTGACATTAACACTTTAGGCCCTACTAGTCTATGATTAACTCTTTAAACTCTGCATGTCTTTGGCTATTCCATCTGTTATTCTTCACTTTAGTCACTTTTTACATTAACCCTTTAGTCAAAGCCAATCGTATATTAACCCTTCGGTTACCACTCTCACCGGCTACACAGAGTTAACCCTTTAGCTGCTATCAGCAAAGTTTACATTTAACATTAACACCATCTTTTGTTGGATGTCACACTCAATTATTGGCTACCAGTTGCTGTCATTACATTAACCCCTTAAAAGCTAAGATTCCCTTCAGCTTTTAATGGTTAAAGTCGTTCTATTTCGAGCTCTATAGCATGTCTCCGCGCCATTGCGCAAAGTGCGGTGTAAAAATAGCGCATTATTTTTAAATTTAACCACTAAGTTTAAAGATACAAAAATACTGTAGAATTGTTATTCTATTGAACGTAAGTATACTTTGTAATTAGAAAAAGGCCCCCGATTGCAAAAAATAAAATAAATTTGAATAATTAAAAACAACATATCCAATTTATAAAATAATTTGAGGGTAGTGTTTTAACATTTAAATCATTAGACATAGGCTTACTAAAAACTATTAATTATCACATAAATGGAATCCCTTATTGCTGATTTAAATTTTTTCTAATTAGTAAACACGAGAATCTTGGTTTTTCATCTATCTCAGTCCGATAGCTTCACGCATTGAAATAAAATATACATTGCACTTTTCAAAACCTGAAATATTGAAGATAATTTTTTTTTACCTTGACATTTAACTCAAGTCTTTAACATCAGCAAACATAGTTACAACGTTGCCAGCAATCGGACAAGACGAGACACACAGACAGACGTGAACTTCCGCCCGCTGCAAACACACCAGCCCGATTGCCTAATATTTACTGAAGTTTCTGGTATCACCCTGAGCTATCTGCCACGATGGCAACCCTTGCCAGATTTTTTTTTTTACTTTTCGTGCTTAAATTTGACTGATTATAGTTCGAAATGTTCATCTTTAAATTTAAATACCAGAGTTATTGAAACATAAAGTGCGTCTGATAATTTGTCGAAATCTTGCAATTTGATGATGCTAGAAAAAAATAAACATGATGTCAAGAATATTAAAAAGTACGATTAACTTAAAAAAATGGATCGTTTTAAATCCAGCTTCGTAATTTTTCCTTTTTGTTTCTTAAGCAACATAGGGCCTCCATTAAACTTTTTCATGGGCACCAAAATCTGGCAACTGCTGCTTTGTAGTTTGTTCTTTGATTGACAAAGGATATGGAAGTAAATAAAAAAAAGAAACGTAGGCTCAAATCATAGTCTGTGTAGCCTATATGGCGAATAGCAATTTGACACGTAATACTTAATTGTGTTGGATGAAATACCGTCCAACATTACGATTAAGGGGACGGCGTGGCCTAAGCAGTAGAGCATTAGGCTGCTAACCCGAAAGTCTTGAGTTCGAATCCGAGTCCAATCCAGTAGAACGTCCATCCAGTTCTGATGGATACCGAACTCAAGTTATGGAAAATAAAGGAGGCTGGGCAAAGTACTGACCACACTGCCCTTCATTTGCCGAGTTCAAGAAACATAGGAACTCTACTTCATCTGCCCAATGGATAGCTAGGTCTAAAGAGGATTATTTATTTATTATTAGAATTAAGAACGAAGAAGAAGCTCAATTAGAATTTTATCAGTTTTGCCTGTAATTAGTTCTTCATTTCTGTACAGAGTTGTCTAAAAATATCACAATAAAAATAACACTCAAATTTTCCGTCAGGAAATTTGTAAAAAAAAAAAAAAAAATTAAGCAGTTTAAATCAAACGAATGGGACATTTTCTTTGTTAACCCTTAATTGATTGAAAAAAAAATTTTACGAATTGGAAAGCCCGATAAAGAAAATGTTTTCCGCAGATTTTTCGTAATTTATTAAAGGAAACGACTTAATTGTTTTAGAAACTAAAAAATAAAATAAATTAGCTATTGGCTAGAGAAACAAGCTCCTGACAAGAACGGTAAATCAATATTTTTTGTTGACTGTTGAAGGCGGAGTTTGTGTTAATTGCCCTTGACAAGATTCACTGTCTGTAGCGTAGCTCATTACTCAAAGATTTCACAACTCCCTGGGTATATCTGCTGGGGCGCTGTCAAGGGAATGTGGGTGGGGGTCTGTCGTACGAGTAAGGGGGGGGGGGGGGTGAGAAGGGAGAATGAGAGGGGGAGAGGTGTGTGTATGTCTATGTGTGTGTGTAAGAGAGAGAGAGAAACAGAGAGAGAGAGAGAGAGTGAGAGAGAAATAAACATCATGTCGTAAAAACTGAAAAGTAAACAAATCTCAATGTTATTATAAATGCGATTGTAGAGCTCAACTCGACAGGGAGATTGGTGGGGTGGGGGGGGGGGGTGCTTTTTAATTTATAAATGCATAAAGGCTACGTCTCAAGCGAAGTATTTTCCTTAAGTAACCCTATGTGTATGTATGTGGCGACGAAATTAACAAATCAAGCCTATCATAGTTTAAGACAGTTCATTATCCAGTTCTGTTCATCATTTATTAACACAGCTTTTTTTCCCCTGTCGTATTATATCTCTAAAAATGACTGCAATCAGGATATGCCCTAAACCTAAGACAAGGGTACGTACAGCCCCGGGTGACACCCGAACTAGCGACGCCACCGTGTGCAATACATGTTTCTCTTCCTCTCCTGCAGACATGAAGGAATACGTGCCAGCAAGCTGCTGCCGCAACTCCTACGGCCTCAACAGGTCCAAGTGTGTTGGGGCTCAGGGCTTCGACAACATCATTCCCGCCAGACTCCCGCCCGTCAGCTTGAGCGAGGAGAACGATCTGCTCTTTACAGATGTAAGTTATTTCCCTTTATTCAGAGAGTAAATTATTTCCCTTAACCGGAGAACCAACTGCTCTTTACAGATGTAAGTTGTTTCCCTTTATTCAGAATGTCATCTGCTATTATGAAGATTGTTTCCCCTTAACCAGAGATCCAACTGCTCTTTGAAGATGTAATTTATATCCCTTATTCAGATGTGTATCTGCTCTTTACAGATGTAAGTTGTTTCCCCTTTATTCAGAGTGTCAACCTGCAATTTACATATGTAGATTGTTTCCCCTTAACCAGATATCCAACTGCTCTTTGAAGATGTACGTTATTTCCCTTATTCAGATGTGTATCTGCTATTTACAGATGTAGATTGATTCCCCTTAACCAGAGAATCGAATGCTCTTTACATATGTCAGTAGTTTCCCCTTAAATAGAGAACCAGCTGCTCTTTACAGATGTTAGCTATTTCCTCTTATTCAGAGTATCATCTGCAATTTCCAGGTTAAAGTTTTATTACCTCAACCAAAGATCGAAAAATTCTATTCAGTTGTAATTTTTCCCCATCTAACCGGAAAATCATCTGCTCTTTAAAAAAAAGATGTTTCCCTTTAACCGGAGACCCTATATGCTCTTTACAGATGTCAGTTACTTCCCCTTAACCAAAGATCTATCAACTCTATTCAGATATAAGTTATTTCCCTTTAATCTGCTCTTTACAAATGTAGGTAATTTCACTTTAAAAGTACACTCATCTACTCTATAAAGGTTTAATCCAGTTGCGTAGCGAGGGGGGGGAGGCGGGGACGGGGACATATGTCCCCGGGCGCCGACCTTAGGGGGCGCCAAAATGGGTTGGAAAAATAAATTGAAAGGTTGAGGGGGGTGCAAATCGAAAGTTTGAGGGGGGGGGGGGGGTGCAAATGGAAATCTCTTGGGGGGGGGGGGTGCAAATCGAAATCTCGAGGGGGGGTGCAAATCGCGAAAAGTTTGTCCCCGGGCGCCGGGAAGGGTCGCTACCCCTCTGGCTTAATCTATTTTTCATTAACAAATCATGCCCTGGTGGTTGTTTTTTTTTTACAAATTAATCTAATTACACCAATGATGATTAAGTAAATTTAGTTAAAACAGATGTAGGTAAATATTTTTTTTTTTAAATTAACGTTCGTTGTTTTGATAGGAAATATCCCAGCAGCCACTTCAAAACTAAATCCATTATGTTAAAGTGTACTTTAATTTTAATATTAAATTTCTGTCTACCCTTCTTGTAAGTAAAATTATTTTTATGTGACTAATTTAACTAGAGTATGAACATTTCATAGATTTAGTAGTGATAACTATCCAAGACTCTAAAATTAAATACTGTCGTGTTTGATTCTGCTATCCTTACGGTAATTGCAAGTATCAGGGTTAGGGATAGGGTCAGGATTATATCTAGGGTTCTATTCAGGCTTATGACAATAAATAGACTAGAAATACTATCAAAATATAGGCCAACCTATCGATAAGACTTGCCTGATTATTTAGTTACACCATACTCTGCATTTCAACGTAAATAAAAAAAAAAAAATAATAATATGTTATTGATTTTTTTAAAAGGCAAATCTCCACATACGACAACATACCACAAACAAAACACATACCCACACATCCGCCCATCCCCGAGTTTAATTAATTTTCCGAACAAATGCGCTCTGTCGTGTCTCCGGGCAAAGATTATTTCTATGACCTTGATAGACATCGCCACATGACCTTTGTTGTGACGACCAAAGAGGAATCTATTCAAAGGATTGGATTGTTGTGTTATTCTTTTATCAAGGAAATCAACAAATCGTTATCGTCCAAACATGTTTTTCCTTTATTTGAAATAGAGCTTTAAACGAGTTTATAAAAAGAACTCATGAACTTTCTCTATCTTTATACATATATAGGCCTATATATATATATATACGATTGTGTATATATTCTTTTATCAAGGAAATCAACAAAACGTTATCGTCCAAACATGTTTTTCTATTTCCTTTATTTCAAATAGAGCTTTACGAGTTTATAAAAAGGACTCATGAACTTTCTCTATCTTTATACATATATAGGCCTATATATATATATATATATATATATATATATATATATATATATATATATATATATATATATATATATATATATATATATATATATATATATCGGGATTTAAACTAAGTACCTTGGAGCTTTTATGAGGACACCAATAAGGGGTCGTCCATAAATGACGTCACATTTTGTGACGATGTGTGATAAAGGTTAGGGCGGGGGTGGTTCAGATAGTGTGACGTCACACTTTTGCTTTATAAAAAAGCAATGTTAGAAAACGAGTTTTCGCCGTTATTTCTCGATTTAAAGACTGTTTTAACAAATTGTGATATGAATTGATTAAAATACTCTATGTTGACAGAGTGCTGACACGATTTAGGAAAAATACCGTATTTTAAGAAAACTTCAACTGCAATTTTGAGGGTGGTTGTAGGCTGAGGTGTGACGTCATTTTAGGGGTGGGGGTTCTGGCTTTTTGTGACGATGTGTGACGGAGGGGAGGGGGGATATAAAAATCGTCAAAAAAACGTGACGTTATTTATGGGTGATCCCTGATGCGAAAGTTGTTAGCAGGGATTTTGAAAAAAAACGCAGATCTGTTAGAGAAAGCGGTCAATGCGTAGATCTGAATATTATTATATTGACCCGCCATTTAAAAAAAATTATGTTGGTCATCACTTAGAAAACGAAGGAACGTAGAGCGCTCGACTGTTATCTTGAACATCTAGAGTTTGGATATAACCGAAGACATAGGCAGTCCTAACCTGGACTGATATTTATCTTTGCATGCTTGTATTAAATAAAAGTCAACTCACCCACTAACTAATGTGTGACATCAGCTGTTTTTCACTATGCTTAATTCAGTTTAATTAATTAAGCTGATTTAATTATTCTTTTCCAAAAACACAAAGTAATTTATATAACGGCGTGGTCGGATAGTAGAGCGTACGACAGCTCATCCGTAGCCTTGTGTTCACATCTAAAGCTTGAGTCCGTAGGACGTCCGTCAGTGCACCTTACTCTGATATATACCTCGCTTACGTTAGGGAAAGTAAAGGCGGCTGGGCATAGTTTTAACAACACTGTCACTTCCTCTACTGTAGTAACCGAAATAGAAGAACTCTACTTCATCTGCCCTCTTAAACGTCTGGTGTATGATCATGAGCATCCTAAAAATCACACATTAAATTAAAATGGTCTGTGCTAAGAATATTTTATAAAATATGTTGAAAAAAAAAGTTAAAAACTATGGAGCCTAAAGTTGAAAAGATTTCTTCGATCAAATAATATTTTTATATCCTATTTTCCTTTTATACAAATCAAACATTTTTCTCTTTAGTTTCGTTAATAGAAATTTCTTTCTGAAAAACATTTTTAGAATCCGACAAAAATATTTTTGAGATCGTCAAACATTACTTTAAAATAAAATGTCGATAATTAAATAATGACAATGAATTATTTCATCAACCGATAATGATGTGTTGCAAAATGATGGTAAAACGTAAACTGACTTTTTAATCGTAAATATATATATATATATATATATATATATATATATATATATATATATATATATATATATATATATATATATATATGTTTTTACAGTTACTTCTGATAATTTATTGATTTCAATAATCATTTAGCTCCCAGTTTAGGTTAGTATTGATTATTATTTCAAATTATTGAAAATTAGCTAATATTGTTGTGATAAGTAGGCATACAAGCTATTTTGTCGCGAATTTTCTTTCTCAACACACCACAACACTTCATTCAAAATTTACATTTTATAAACAAAATATCAAACACATTGACATTTGAGTTTCCCACATATAAAAGAAAAGATCTAATTTATGGAAACAAAATTATTTAAGAATTAAATTATGATTAACTTTTAAGTTTCACAGTATAAAACAATATTTGGTATAACAAAAAGTAAAAAAAAATGTAAAAAGAAAAGTAAAAAAAAACATGAACACAGTTTAAGACTAAATTTTACTGTTAGAAAAAAAATATGATATTAACTATTATTAAGTTGCATACATCATCATCTCCAACACTAGTGCTGAACTCTGGACATTGAACTCTGAGTTCTCTGACCAAGGTCAAGGTCTCCAGCTTATTCCTCGTGTAACCCGTGACATCGGCCTCAATATCTGGTCGTCACGTGTCTTAGGACGGTTAACTTTCTCCTTGACCTGACGGTTCCATTTTGGTGCCGGACGTGTAAGGCTGTTTAGTCGATTGACGTAGAGTGTGCCCCAACCCTACTGCTTTCTTCTACAGACTTGTGGGTCAATCGGAACTCTTTTTCCAGAGGTCATTGTTGTGTTATGTACCTGCCGGAAAAGATTTTTTTCCACATATTTTGGCCTAAAGCTATATACAGACTTTTTTTTTTTTGTTTAAACCATTGATTGTATTAACATGAGTAAAAGTTCGGCTGCTAAATCTTCAGGTTGTTAAATCTTCAGGTTGTTAAATCTTCAGGTTGTTTAGAGAAATTGAAGTCAAAAAGCCTGAAGTCTGTTTAAAATTTGCCAGCAAGTTCTGTCTCTTCATCTTTCTCTAATTTTCAATTTCTCCATACCAGACGACAATGAAAATTGATATAAATGTGTACAAAGTTTCTTCCAGGCATCTCTTCGGGATGCGGGGGGGGGGGGGGGGGGGGGGGGGAGGGGGTGGAATTTATATAGAAAATATATACAATATATACTTTTAACAGTGTCCGCCCCGTCCGCCGCCATGGAAATTATAGTCGTCGTCGTCTCTTCCCCCCCCCCCTCCCTGGAGAAAAAAGTCTGTAAGAAACACTGAATGTGTATACAGTTGTCTATAACAATTTCGGTATTATAAATTTCAGTATATAACAATGTACAACTCAGGAATTTAATCCAAACATAAAACAACCGTTAACATTATTCAACCCCCCCCCCCCCCTCCCATTGTTATCTTCGCATTTGAAAATTACGCAACGTCACATTTAATTAAGAACAAATTATTAATGGCGCTGCCATTCAACAGAATTCCTCGGGGAATGATCCCACGACGCGAGTGTCCCATGATGTCCCGTTTTTCTAAATTACTCCCCTTGTCTTTTCGCTTCACATAATATCGACTTTTTCAAGTAGATTTTTTCGCCATCCATTTAAATATATTTTTTTAAATGTATAGTAAAATAAAACGAAACAAAAATATAAAGCAAATAAAAATACCGAAGACATTTATTCTCTGTTGGCTTTTTAAAAGAATATAAGCCAGTATAGAAGAGGAAATGTTCCACTTGAATTTAAGAAAGATGAACGAAACAGTGATATTTACTTCTTGTGTTTTAATATACTTAAGTGACATTGTATGTAAATGTTTAAATCAAAATGACATTCATGTATATTTTAAATTAACATATATTTACGTGAAATGTGTATGTAGTTCTCAATGGCATTAGTGCATAGATCTAAACACCATTTGCATGTTTGTAATTATTTTCAACTGACATCTGTATGTCATGATTCT